>NW_028087563.1:0-44097 GCF_014824575.4 Sturnira hondurensis | reverse complement strand
GCCATTAAGAATTAAGAACATAAGCCCTGGCTGGTGTAGCTCAGTGGATTGCATGCATGCCTGTGAACCACACGATTGCGGTTCGATTCCCAGTCAGGCACATGCCTGGGTTGCAGGCCAGTTCCCAGTTCCCGGCAGGGGACACACGAGAGGCAACCATACATTGATATTTCTCTCTCTCTCCTTCCCTTCCTCTCTAAGATAAATAAATAAAATCTTTTTTTAAAAAAAGAATCTTCCTTAAAAATGAATAGTGCTTCTACCAGAAAAAAAAATTCTGAAAAAAAAATTAAGAACATAAGAGCAGAAATAAAAAACCCAATAAAGGAGTTCCTCTCTGTCTCCAAAGAAGGAGAGTGGGGGGAAAAAGACAAAAATATAATAAGGTTGAGCCCAGGAGGTTCAACCTTTGAATAATAACTCTGAAACAACAGCAAAAGTGAATTAGATGAGGATACACTAATGAAATAATTTAATTCCTATTAGCAATTAAAAGGTCGCTATGTACTTGTGCATTGAAACAGGTCCACCACAAAGAATGTCATTAGGAAATTCTAGAGGAATTATAACCAGAAGAAGACTCTACAGGCCTCCAGATGCACACACAGAGAGATTGTAACCTCTCATGGGGCAGATCTAAATGCAACACTGGACACAAGACAACAGAATTCTTCCTTGAAAATTCTAAAGAAACATACTTGACCTAGAATTACACCTCTAGCCAAGCTATTGAAGAGTATAATGGTGAAATGTCTTCAGATCTCTAAAGTCACGACGTGCTGATTTCCCTTGCACTGTTTCTAAAGAAGGCAGGGACATATGTGCTAACAAAATGAGACAGAACATTGAGGACAGGACAATACGAGATCCAGGAATGGTTAATCCAATTCAGGAAAGAGGACAAACGGGTCCCAGGAGGACTGTGCCCCTAGAATGCAGGGTGGCAGCTGCTGGCCCCAGACAGTGGGACTCAAGAGACGGAAGATTGGGGAATGTCATCAAGGTAACACTGTTTGTTTAACAGTTATATTCACGTGGATGATTACAGGTTGCAACCACACCAAGACATTTAATGTCTCCAGGAGCCATCTCATGTCCCTTTATAATCACTCTTCCTTTATCACCTGAAAGCAGACCACATCCTACCTTTAATGCAACAAGCTGGTTTCATTTCCAGCTGATAATTATGGAAATAGAATCATAAAGTTTATATTATAGTGTCTGTCTTTTCTTACTCAACATTTTGTTGCATGTGGCTGTTATGCATTCAATACCATTGCTTTTTTTTTTTGGCTACTTCTGCCAGTGTTCTCTTTAAAATTGTTTTATTAAATTTATTGGAGTAACACCATTTAATAATAAAGTTATATATGTTTCAAGTATATGATTCTATAATACATGATCAGTATATTGTATTGTGTGTTCACCACCCTAAGTCAAGTCTCCTTCTATCACCATTTATCCCCCTTTTACCTCCTACTTCTCCTACCCCTTTTCCCTCTGGTAATCCCCATACTGTTGTCTGTGTCTACGAGTCTTTTTATTTATTTATTTTTTGCTTAATTACTAAATCTTTTTCACTCAAAATTTGGGAGCAGCCCAAGAACCCGTCAGTAGATGAGTGCAATATTACTTAGCCATAAAAAGAAAGAAATCTTACCTTTTGTGACAGCATGGATGGGCCTGGAAAGTATTATGCTAAGTAATATAAGCTAGTCATAGAAAGACAAATACAACATGATTTCACTCACATGTGGAATCTAATGACTAAAATAACACTGCATTTTATGTACTCAATTGCATGAATAACTAATTTGCTTAGCTATTCTTCTGTTGGTAAATGCTTATTTGGTTGTTCCTTTGTGTTATTACAAATAATGCTGCTACAGATAATTTTGTACATGTATGGGTGAATATGTGCATGAATTTTGTTTGGATATATGTCTGAGCTGTAGAGTACACATATGTTTGATGTTTATAGGTAATGATTTACTATTTTCCAAAGTGACTATAATTTATACTCCCACCACTGGTATATAGGAATTCTTCATCAACATAAGTATCTGTAGTCCTTTCAATTTTATCTATTCTGGAGTGTTTGTACTGGTGTTACATTGTGGTTTCACTCAGCTGCTAAGTGACTGAACCAGTAGTGAAAGTCAAGATTGTTTAATTCCAAAGTGCACCCCCTAGTCTACAGCTTGGTGTACTAACTACATTAATCCAGGAAACAAGAGCCTTGAAATGTCTATATGTTAAATTATATTTGCACTGAAACAACAACATATAAGCATCAAATGTACTTGTCTAGCTGTCACTTTGTTTGATTTAAATTCTCATCACATAGGCATTGCTCATGAAAATACTCAGTGAGCTGTCATTAAAAAACTAGGGTTTTAAGAAAGATAATTTAACCTGGCTGGTGTAGCTCAGTGGATTGAGAGCTGGCCTGTGAACCAGAGGGTCGCAGTTCGATTCCCAGTCAGGGCACATGCCTGGGTTGCAGGCCAGTTCCTGGCAGGGGACACACGATACATTGTATGTCCCCGGCAGAGGCAACCATACACTGATATTTCTCTCCCTCTATCCTTCCCTTCTCTTCTAAAAATAAATAAATAAAATTTAAAAAAAAAAGAAAGATAATTTAAGGAAGGAAGAGAGGGAGGAGGGAAGGAAAGAGAAAGAGGGAGAGAGAGAAAGATAGAGAGAGGGAGAGGAGAAGAGAGGAAGAAAGATTGTTGTTTAACTGTTGACGTTATCTCCTTGCCCTTTATTTTTAACAAAAAACTTGTCCAGAGAGAAATAATGATATGGTGGAGACTAAAATTATTTAAATTGTGTCTGCCAATGTAATTAAGCTCTAAATAGATGTGGCCTGGTGGAAGCAGACTAGAAGACAACACGTGTCTGGACGTGGGTGCTGACTTGGGTGGGTCTTTGGCACAGATGCTTTCCTGTAGCCATAGGTCCCAGCTCACAGGGCCCTGTGGACACAGAATGTCTGTCTGCTCTGTGGGGGGTGCAAGAAGAGTGTGTGTTTGACTCACACCCCAGGTATAAGACGGAGTGACATTGACAAAACAATATGTGACAAAGAATGTTTAAGTATACTTTTAAAAATATTGTGTTTTTGTATCAACAAATGTAAGTATCAGAAGTCAAAACAAAATACCAACTAAAGCTAATTTTATTAGATAAAATGTTAACGTAAGCATTTAATTAGCACATGGTAAAAATGTGAATATTAGATTTGCTATATTCATCATTTCTGTAGGAAAAAAGATAACTGGATATTTATATATTTGATGTAGAAGACATTATATAAAGGAAAAGACATTAAAATTATTTACCAAGAAAATGACTAATAACACATCACCAGGTAAATTCAGTAAGAACACAAAGTCTTAGTAACAAAAAATATATTATTTTGTTCTTGTAAATACTGACATATTTAGAAGCATTTAATCAGAATAGGAGAGGAAGTCACTCTAAGAAGTGATGACTGTCATTTGTGGTCCCCATCTTATTTAACAGACATTGACAAGCAGACAGTCAGTCATGCTCTCTTCTTAATCACCCCTCGCATCAGTCCAAAATTTAAGCCCCAGTAAAAATGCACTTGAATTAATTACACATTTTACTTATTTATGCACACCTCATTATGGTTTATGAGGAGAGAAAGGAGAAAAAAGAGACAAAATCTGGCTTATCTTCTTCAAGTTGTTCTAAAATCCCTGTAGGAGAAATTGAGTTATGTGTCCATGAGATAAAACACCTTTCTAAAACATAATGAGAATAAATTAAAATTTCATAAATAACTGAAAATATCATTATATTGATATAAAGCCACTTCTAAATTCATATAAAGTTAACCTAAGTTTCTCAAACCATCAAAATGAATCAATGCCAAAAGCATAGCATGACCATGATAAAAATTGAAGTAAAGAAACTATTCTTTATATTAATCCTTACCAAAATTGCAAATATTTTGGTTTAGCATTTTTTAAATGGTACACATCAAGTGTGCCCTATATTCATTAGCATGTGTACATTTGCTGGCAGTGTGCACACACACACTTCAACTGCATCTGTGAACAGGCAGGCAAACCCTGGTGTGAGGCTCACAGTGGAATGTGCTGATCTCCCCACCTGTCGTGTTCAGCTGAGCCCCATGCCTGCTTTCAGGTGCTGTATTGAACGGACTTCTATGTGCTGTATGATGGGGGCAACCAAATTGCTGGTCTTCTCTGACTTCTCATAAGGCAGATCTACAGTAGGGGCCCACGGTGAACACGTTAACTTGGACATAGAGAGAGGAAAGCCATAAGGTTTCAGTAAATGCTGGGTCTTATTATCATAATATTGTGTGCTTACCATTACTATTTTTTATAAGGCAATATTACATTTTTTCAATGCAATCTGAAAAATACCTTCTACTTCATATTTATTCCCCCATGAATGGCCCCTAAAGAACAGAGATATATGGACTTCTCTCCTTTGTCTTTCTCATTTCCACTATCATAGTAGGAAAAACATTTATACTCCTTAGCTTGTGATAGAGGGCAGTGATTCCAATGTTGAAAACTGCATTTTGAGAATAAATGTACATTGATGAATAGTTTATTCTTGCAATATCTCTCTAAATAAAACCATATGATATTTTGAGACTTGATTTGCCCAGCAGAAGGACTCTTGTGCAGGGCGGGAAAATGACCTGGTTTCAGTACTAATATAAGTTGGCTGTCCTGTGAATGCTGGATTCCTAGAAATCCTAGAAAATCCTGAAATTTTTTTGAATCCTAGAATTTGAGCTGTGAAAGTGTGCTAGCAATGACATTTAGGCTATGGTCCTGAGCCAAATGAAAGGCACATGACCCCTCCAGAGCCAGGTGACTTGCAGTCATATAACAGGGTATGTCATATAACAGGGTTTAGTGTGAAATACACTGCACAGACAGAAAAGTAAATAAAACATATTCATACTAAATTAGGAATAATTATAAAACAAGCACTGATTAAACCACCTCGAACACCCAATCATAGCCTCCACCTCAGCATAGGTAAGTACCTGCCTGGACTTGGTTTTCTTATAAGAACAATTTATTGAGATCTGAAGAAAATGGCAGCGGAGTAGGAGGGAACCACTCCAGTTCTCATACACCTGGGAGAAAATCCTGGCAGATCTGCTGAGGAATAGCACAATCAATTCCCCAACCAACAATTCCCCAGCATTTATGAAAATAAGAGACCAGAGATAGTGACGGACCAGACAGCTACAGGTCGGTGGGGTATCAGGGATGTGAGTAAGGACGAAGACAGCCAGCCAGCTGATAAAGACCTCGGAGATACGGCTGCCGCAGTGGTTGGGGCCCAGAGGCTTCCGTCTGTGCCCAGCGACAGGGGCATCTGCCACAGAGGACTCATCAGGAGCCAGGCACCCCAGAGTAAAGTCAAAAGCAGCAGCGGCGGGACCAGCAGCCCTCGGCCAGCGCCTAGCGGCCTTGGAGCTGCTGCTGCCACAGCTTTCAGGGCCCAGAGGCTTCCATCTACGGCCAACGTCGGGGTGTCTGCCACAGAGGACTCATCGGGAGCCCGGCACCTGTGGGTAAAGACAAGAGCCGCAGGGGCAGGGCTAGCTGCCCTCGGCCAACCGGTAATGCCTTGGAGCCACAGCTGCCTCTGCATTAGGGGTGTAGAGGCTTCCATCTGTGGCCAGTGCCATGGAGGAATCATTGGGAGCCCGGCACCCAGGGGAGCCTTGGGCCGGCTGCGGGGTCCTTGGAAGAGAGCTGGCTCCATCCCTCCCCATCTAGGCAGGGCTGGGTGGCAGAGACCTGTCTGCCTAGGTTTTCAGGGAGAGTGGCAAGGACAGGGGGCCGAGTTCAGTTGCGATCTCTGTGGTCGCCATCCCTCCAACCCGCCAGCCCAGGAAATTTGAGAGGAGCATTGTCCTAACCGGTCGGGTTGGGGAATGGGCTGGGCTGGGCTAAGAGGCAGGCTTTCTGGAGTCGTTTTTATTGGAAAGTGAACTGAGGTGTTCTCCTGTGAAGGCAGCTTGACTTGCTTCTCACCCAGCCACAGGACTGGGAAGGACCACTACCAGATCCCATGGGACCCAGGCAGCCTGTCGGGTGGGCGGGCGCCTGCACCCTAGTCTGGTAGCCTGGCTGGCGCCAGGGAGTGCGCCTGCACCTACAAACCAGCCCACAGAGAAGTCCTGCCAAAACCACAAAAACCGGATTGGACAGTTTCAAACCAACAAGGGAGGGTTTGGGGTATTTTTACTTTTTTTTTTTTTGTACATTTTTAAACTTTTTTTCAGTAATCATATATATTTTTAATTTTATTGTTGCTGTATCTTTCAGTACTTTGTTCCTCTCCTTTCTTTTCCTGTTTTAGTCCTTCTTCCTTTCATTCCAAACTTATTGCTTTTTCCTCACTTCTTCTGCCCTTTTTTTGTGTTTGTGTGTTTGTTTGTTTGTTCCTTTCTATACCACTGTAAATACTTCACAACACATCTCTCGGGTCTTAGCCCACTTTACAGGTTCCTGAATTCTATTACTGTAGTGATTAACTCTACTAGCTCACATGCTATGCCTATTTACTATTCTTTACTCTCACCTGACCTCAAAATCTGACCACCCGCAACCTCACTGCTTTCTAGATCCAACTCACAAGCCTTCCCTCCCCAACAAGAGACTTATCTTTGGTCTATCCTTTCTTAAAAGTGGCAAATTGGGTTGGAGATTACAGTTAACACTATATAGAGCCTAAAGATCTTCCATCTCTTCTCTACCGGCTGTGATTGTAAATATCATAAGGTACTCTCCTGCTGTCATAAACCATTTTGCCTCCCCCTAAAACTGATCACACATGCACAATAAAGAAAGGAGTAGGTGGAAGCAGAGAACACCAAGATATCTGCAGGAGACTGCACTACTAAATTTCACAGGTATTCTACCACAGAAGTTCACACTATAAACCCAGGGAGTCAGAACAGATCAATTTAAGAAGCTGAGGCTGACAAGAAAGTCTCATAAAAAATGAGAAGACAAAGAAACAATGCCCAAATGAAAGAAAAGGTGGAAATCTCAGAAAGAATGTCAGATGAAAGAGAGGCAAGTCAGCTATCAGATATTGAATTCAAAGCACTAGTTATCAGGAAATTCAAAGAGCTGACAATGAGCTACCAGAAACAAGAGGGGAGATGCAATGAGCTCTCCGCAAACTATATCAACATGGAAAGGAAATAGAAACTATCAGCAAAGGCCAAGAGGAAATGAAGAATACAATTTTGGAACTGAAGAACACAGCAGAAGGAATGAAAACCAGGATTGAAGAGGCAGAAGATTGGATCAGCGAGTTGGAGGACACGGTAGAAAGAATCTCCCAGAGGACTTCTGCCAAGATGGAGGCATAGGTGGAAACACTGTGCCTTCTCCCACAACCAAGTTTGAATACAACAAAGGTTTGGAGAAACAAAGACACAACCAAAGGACAGAAAATTGAATTATACGGAAGTCCAACTACATCTAACCGTTCAACAGGGACGGTAATAGGGGTGGAGCCAGCAGCGAGCAGGGTCGGGCAGGACAGGTCCCCCGACCCAAGGACCCAAGCGCGCAGGCAGCCGGAACCAGTTGGAGTGCGGGGCAGACTGACCGAGGTCGCACTTTCGCGCACAGTGAGACAGACCACGCAGGCCCCAGGGGGCGAGGGCTGACGGCGCTGGCACACTCGCGTGCAGTGGGACGAAACGCGTGGGACTGGTGATGGCAGCAGCTGGGGCACCGGTGAGGGCCGAGACAGCAGACGGCAGACAGGAGGCCATACTCCCTCTTTGACCCCGCCCCCACATACAGCATCACAACCCAGCGGCTTAGTTGCTCTGCGGCACTGGTGAGGATGGTAGGTGGCAGACAGGACACCATAGTCTTTCTTGGATCCCGCCCCCACATACGGCGTCACAACCCAGCGACTTAGTTGCCCTGCCCTAGTGAACACCTTAGGGCTCCGATCCTGCTATGGAATAGGCACAAACAGCACAAAAGATGGTGCAAGAAGAACTCAAAGTCCCAGAGCCAATAACTCTAAGTGACCGAGAAATTGCCAGCCTCTCAGAAGCACAATTCTACACACTATTTATCAGGATGCTCACAGAACTGGTAGATTATAGTCACAAATTAGAGGAACATAGTCACAAATTAGAGGAACATATGAAGGCTAAACTAATTGAAATGAAGGGAGATGTCCAGGAAACCAATAGCGATGGAAAGGGAACTGGGACTCAAATCAATGGAATGGACCAGAAGGAAGAACGAAACATCCAACCAGAAAGGAATGAAGAAATGACAATTCAAACAAATGAGGAGAGGATTAGCAACCTCCAAGACATCTTTAAATGTTCCAACATCCGGATTATAAGGGTACCAGAAGGGGGAAAGAAACAGCCACGAGTGGAAAACTTATTTGAACAAATAATAAAGGAGAACTTCCCCAGTCTGGCAAAGGAAATAGACTTCCAGGAAATCCAGGAAGCTCAGAGAGTCCCAAAGAAGTTGGACCCAAGAAGGAACACACCAAGGCACATCATAATTACATTAGCCAAGACCAAATTGAAGGAGAGAATCCTAGAAGCATCAAGGGATAAGGGGACAGTCACCTACAAAGGAGTACCCATCAGACTGTCAGGGGATTTCTCAAAAGAGACCTACAGACAAGAAGGGGCTGGAAAGAAGTATTCCAAGGCATGAAATCCAAAGACCTACAGCCAAGATTGCTTTATCCAGCAAAGCTTTCATTTAGAATGGAAAGGCAGATAAAGTGCTTCTCAGATAAGGTCAAATTCAAGGAGTTCATCATCACCAAGCCCTTACTATATGAAATGCTAAAGGGACTTATCTAAGGAAAAGAAGATAAACAATATGAACAGTGAAAGGACAGCAAACTCACAGTTATTAAAACCACACCTAAAACAAAAGCAAACCAAGAGGACAGCTAGATCAGGAGTGGAACCATAGAAATGAAGAACACATGGAGGGTTAGCAACAGGGGAGTGGGAGGGGGAGAAGGGGGGAGAAGGCACAGAAAATAGCATAGAGAGTAGGTAGAAAATAGGGGGGAGGGCAAGAATAGTGGGGGAAATATAGAATCTAAAGAACTTGAGACACGTGGTTATAAACTAAGGTGGGGAGAATGGTGGGGGAGGGAGTGTGCGGTGGGGGGAGGGAATGAAGGGAGGAATAGAACAACTGTAATGGTGTAATCAATTAAATATATTTTTTAAAAAAGAAAGAATCTCCCAGAAAGTGCAAGAAAAGGAAAAGAGGCTCAAAAAGAATGAAGAGGGGTCAAGAGAAATGCACAACAATATGAAACGTAATAATATCCAAATAATAGGAATACCAGAATGAGAAGAAGAACAAAGGATGGAAAACCTATTTGAAAGTATAATGGTGGAAAATTTTCCTAATTTGATGAGAGAAAAAGTTACACGAATCCAGGAGTCACAGAGAGTCCCATTCAAGAGGAACCCAAAGAGGCCCACTTCAAGACACATCATCATTAAAATGGGAAAATTCCCAGACAAAGAGAGAATCTTAAAGACAGCAAGGGAGAAAAAACAAGTATCACACAAGGGAGCCCCAATAAGGTTAGCTACTGACTTCTCCATGGAAACACTCCAAGCAAGAAGAGAATGGCAAGAAATATTTTGAGTAATGAGAACCAGAGGCCTACAACCGAGGCTACTTTACCCAGCAAAGCTCTCAGTCAAGATAAAAGGCCAAATAAAGAGCTTCCAAGACAAAAGAAGTCTAAAAGAATATGCCTCCACCAGACCAGCTCTACAAGAAATACTAAAAGGACTGCTTTAAGGAAAAGAAGGAAAAGAGAGAGACAGTGAGGAACTCTGGTACAAAAATGGCTATGAATAAGTACCTATCAATAATAACCTTAAATGTAAATGGATTAAATGCACCAATTAAAAGACATAGAATAGCTGAACGAATAAGAAAGCATGATGCACACATATGCTGCCTACAGGAGACCCACCTCAGGACAAAAGATGACCACAGACTAAAAGTGAAAGGCTGGAAACAAATTTTCCAAGCAAATGGTCAAGAAAAAGAAGCCAGGGTAGCAATTCTAGTATCAGAAAAAATAGATTACAAAAAAAAGGGCCATAAAGAGAGACCCAGAAGGTCACTTCATAATACTCAAGGGAAGAATCCACCAAGAACACATTAACATCGTAAATATATATGCACCCAACATAGGAGCACCCGAATATATAAGAAAAATTCTAGAGGACTTCAAGAAAGATATTGACAGCAACACAAGTATAGTAGGGGATTTTAACACCCCACTGTCAAAAATGGACAGATCTTCCAAACACAATGTCAACAGTGTGATATAGTGATATAGCTGCACTAAACAACACCCTAGAGGAAATGGGCTTGTCTGATATATAGAGAGCCCTTCAACCCAAAGACGTTAAATACACATTCTTTTCAAATGCACATGGAACATTCTCAAAGGTAGACCACATGATAGGACACAAAACGAGCCTCAACAAATTCAAGAAAATTGAAACCATACCAAGCATTTTCTCTGACCACAAGGGATTGAAATTAGAAACCAACCCCAGAGGAAAAAAACCAAAACATCCAAAATCATGGAGACTGAATGGTATGCTATTAAACACTGAATGGGTCAAGATTGACATAGGGGAGAAATCAAAAAGTTTCTGGAAACAAATGAAAATAAACTCACAACAACCCAAAACATATGGGACATGGCCAAGGCAGTCCTGAGAGGAAAGTTCATAGCAATACAGGCTTACCTATAGAAAATAGAAACATTTCAAGCAAACAACCTAACCCGATGCCTGCAAGAACTCGAAGAACAAAAACAAAGACAGCCCAGAGCAAGTAGAAGAAAGGAAATAACGAAGATCAGAGCAGAATTAAATGACATAGAGACTAAAAGCACAATTCTAAGGATCAATGAATCCAAGAGTTGGTTTGTTGAAAAGAGAAACAAAATAGACAAGCCTTTAAGTAGGTTCATTAAGAAAGGAAGAAAGAGGACACAAATAAACACAATAAGAAATGGAAGCAGAGAAATTACAACCTATACCATAGAAATAGGAGGGATTGTAAGAAATTACTATAAAGAACTGTGTGCCAAGAAATTTGAAAACCTAGGTGAACTGGACAAATTTCTAGAAAAATATAATCTTCCAAAACTCAATGAAGAAGAAGTAGAAAGGCTGAACAGCCCAATAACAGCAGATGAAATTGAAGCAGTAATCAAAAAACTCCCATCACACAAAAGCCCTGGACCAAATGGTTTCACAGGAGAATTCTACAAAGCATTTAAGGAAGAGCTGACCCCTATTCTTCACAGACTATTCCAAAAAAAATTCAAAATTGTGGGAAACTCCCAAACTCTTTTCATGAAGCCAGCATCATCCTAATTCCAAAACCAGATAGAGACAAAACAAAGAAAGAAAACTTCAGGCCAATATCGCTGATGAACATAGATGCTGAAATCCTCAACAAAATATTGGCAAATCGCATCCAACAATACATCAAAAGGTCATACACCACAACCAAGTGGGATTCATCCCAGGGATGGAAGGATGGTTCAATATCCGCAAATCAGTAAATGTACACTACATAAACAAAAGGGTTTTATGTAATCAGTTTATGTAATACACCACATAAACCACATGGATTTTGTCTATTATATCAATAGATGCGGGGAAAGGTTTTGATAAGGTACAACACCCATTTATGATAGAGGTACTCAGCAAAGTGGGAATAGAGGGAGCATTCCTCAATATAATAAAGGCCATATATGAAAGACCTACAACCAACATCATACTCAATGGGCAAAAACTAAAAGCTTTTCCACTAAGATCAGGAACAAGACAAGGTTGTCCACTTTCACCACTTCTATTTAATATAGTATTGGAAGTTTTAGACTCAGCGATTAGGCAAGAAAAGGAAATAAAAGGCATTCAAATCGGAAAGGAGGAAACAAAACTGTCATTGTTTGCAGATGACATGATAGTGTACATGGAAAATCCTATAAACTCTACCAAAAAACTGCTGGAACTAATAAATGAATTTGGCAAAACAGCAGGATACAAAGTCAATATCCAGAAATCAAAGGCATTTTTGTATACTAACAATGAATCAGCAGAAGCAGAAATGAAGAAAAATTCCATTCGATATAGCAAAAACAAAAATAAAATACCTAGGAATAAACCTAACCAAGGAGGTAAAACACCTGTATGCAGAAAACTACACAATACTGAAGAAAGAAATCAAGGAAGACGCAAACTAATGGAAACCTATACCGTGTTCATGATTTGGAAGAATTAACATCATCAAAATGTCCATACTACCCAAAGCAATTTACAGATTCAATGCAATACCTATTAAAGGACCCATGGCATATTTCACAGACATAGAGAAAACACTTCAAAAATTTGTAGGGAACCATAAACGACCCCGAATAGCAGCTGCAATGTTGAGAAAGAAGAACTAAGTAGGAGGGATCACAATACCTGATATCAAACTGTATGACAAGGCCACTGTAATCAAAACAGCCTGGTACTGGCATAAAAACAGGCACGTAGACCAATGGAACAGAACACAAAACCCAGAAACAAACCCAACTCTCTATAGTCAATTAATATTCGACAAAGTGTGCAGTAACATAAAATGGGGTAAAGATAGCCTCTTCAACAAATGGTGTTGGGAGAACTGGACAGTTACGTGCAAAAAAAATGAAACTCGAGCACCAACTTACATCATACACCAAAATAAATTCACGGTGGATAAAAGACTTAAATATAAGCCGTGATACCATTAAAGTCCTAGAGGAGATCTTTGGCAGGAAAATATCAGATATTTCACGCAGCAACATTTTTACTGATATGTCCCCTAGAGCAAGAAATAGAAAGGAAAGAATAAACAAATGGGATCTCATCAAAATAAAAAGCTTCTGCGCAGCTAAAGAAAACAACACTAAAATAAAAAGACAACCAACTGTATGGGAAAACATATTTGCCAATGATACCTCAGACAAAGGTTTCATCTTCAAAATATACAAAGAACTCCTGCGACTTCACTCTAAGAAGACAACTAACCCAATTAAAAAGTGGGGAAAGGACTTGAACAGACACTTCTCCAAGGAGGACATACAGAGGATCCAGAGATGCTCAATATCGCTTGCTATCAGAGAGATGCAAATTAAAACCACAATGAGATACCACTTTACACCAGTGAGAATGGCTATCATAAACAAAGCAATAAACAACAAATGTTGGAGAGGGTGTGGGGAAAAGGGGACTCTGGTCCACTGTTGATGGGATTGCAGACTGGTACAACCACTTTGGAAAAGTGTGGAATTTTCTCAGAAAACTAAAATTGGATCTCTCTTTTGACTCAGCAATTTTACTGCTAGGATTGTATCCTAAGAACCCTAAAACACCAATCCCAAAGAACATATGCACCCCAAAGTTCATAGCAGCACAATTTACAATAGCCAAGAGTTGGAAGCAACCTAGGTGCCCGTCAGTAAATGAATGGATCAAAAAACTATGGTACATATACACAATGGAATTCTATGCAGCAGAAAGGAGCTCCTACCTTTTGCAACAGCATGGATGGAACTGGAAAGCATTATGTCGAGTGAAATAAGCCAGGTGTTGAGGAACAAATACCATATGATCTCACCTTTAACAGGAAGCTAAACAACAAAGCCAACAAGCAAACAAAATATAACCAAAGACACTGAGATAGAGAACAGGCTGACAGTGACCAGAATGAAGAGGGGAGGGAATTTCAGGGGAAATAGGGGAGCGAGTTAGAGGAACATATAAAAAGAATACATGGACAACAACTGAGAAGGGTGAAAATGGGGGGAGGGGGAGCACGAGGGGAGTGATGGGATGAGAGTAATAGACAGAAAACTGTACTTGAAAAATAATTAAATAAAATTTTTTAAAGAGAACCTTAGAACAGTTGCTTTATGTACTCCATTTTTCTTCTTTGTTTATAACCATAGATGAGGCTGTTCTTTTCCAAGCTAATGTAGCTAGTTCACTGCCCCAGAGTAAGGTGACACCAGCTTTCATATGGAGCTGGGAGACACCCTGGACAGCAGCAGACCTCCACAGATGGGGGCTGGCAGTTTAATGAGCAAGAAGCTTACTTACAAGGCTGGTCTTGGTTGGTCTCCAAGACAAGTATGTGGTGCACCTGCCAGGTCTGAAGGGTGTGTAAAGACCCTTTAGCTGGGCTGAGTCATATGCTCCACACAGGAGGTCTCAACAACAGGTCACTCTCTCAAGGCTGAGTCCCTGAGGCAGCTCCTCGGTAGTGATAGGGTGAGCTGAACACACATTCTGAGAACAAGAACGGGGAGGGGGTGGATTTGGGGAATTGGAGAGCTGGGTCCAGCTTTCAGATAAAGTGGAGGTAACATCCTTCCCATGATCTCCTGAGAGTGAGAGAACACACTGGATTCCCTGCTCTGAGTGTGGGAGGCCAAGGGACACCAGCCTTGGTGAAAGAAATAGGTCTCCTTTCACAAGAGACAGTAGGGGACACAGGGGAATGTTTCCAGGCCCCGCCTCTCCCATGGAAGGCTCTGTCTTTGCCCACACCCACCTTCCTAGAAGTTCCACTCTGAGGCCCTCTTTGCAGTGGGCTCACCCACCAGTCACCTGTCACACCAAGCTCATCCTGTTTCAGCTCCTCTGTTCAACACAATGTGACGATTTAGTGTTTAGGAAGAAGTGCCTAGGATGAGACCCTTGTCCCATCTGTCACCGACACTTCACCCCTGCTGACCACCCTTACAACTTCACATGCCCCCCTTCTTCTGTAGGAGGTCCTGAGAGGGCAGCCAGGGGCTTCATGAGCTCAGAGGTGGCTCATTTGCTGTCTGCTCTCAGATGCCACAGCAACACTGCAGTCCCATGAGAGAGAACACACAAGTGGGGTCCCAAAATTAGGGACAACCTTCTACACCCAGACCCCATGACCCAAACCACTGATGTAGCAAGACCCCTGGGCAGGGGGTCCAATCCCCCAGGGTGTTGACTTCTATCCTCATGCAATTAAGTAAACATGATACATTAGCACACTCATCAGGTATGAATGCAAAGTTTTTTGCTTGAACCATGATGAGTTCAGATGGCAGGAGAAATGTTTCTGGTGTCAAAAATCACTGGAGGGGACTTTTTTAAATGCAACTGTAAAGATCAGGGTGTGTCTGACAGAGAAGTAACTGTGGGTATGGCTCAGATGGATCAATCCCTCTAATGAGGTACTTGGGGGAGAGTGAAGTGCAGGGGTTTCCTACAGGCTTGGACACAGGGTATGAAAGTGACAAAGGACACTGCTGGTAGCAGTGAGGAGATGACACCCTAACCCTGAGGGGGAGAAGGAGAGCTGGAATCCAGAAAGGGGATTCAGTACAGGAGGTTTCGGGTTGCAGCAGGTCAGAGATGACCTTGCAGGCAGACAGGCAGGAGAACAAGCACTCTGTCCTTGCTTTTCTACCCCAAAGAAGCCTCCTGATCCCACTTCCCACTGGCAGGAGCCCAGCAAGACTCAGAGACCCAGGGATCCCGCTGACGTGCACAGATAGGACAAGGGCCTCCAGGTTAAGGCCACTCTTACTCAGTGCTGTTCTTGCCACATGTTCAAATGCAGTGCAGTGTTTACAGACCAGCTGTAAGCAGGACGCACTTGGCAGGAGCCCCACCAGGTAAGTGCAGCCCATTGCAAAGAGGAAGCTGAAATGCCACTGACCAGTCAGTGCACATCAGCACTGGCTCCACCTCCCTTCCCATTTAGAGAACTTGGGATGTGAAACCTCCATCTCCTTCACAGGCTGCATGTAAATAAATCTACCTTGAGACAACCATATCTCATTACTTTAATATTTTATTTATTTATTTTTAGAGAGGGGAATGTAGGGAGAAAGAAGGAGAGAAACATCAGTGTGAGAGAAGCACAATGATCAGTTGTCTCTCATACACAACCTGACCAGGGACGGAACCCCCAACCCAGTCTTGTGCCCTGACCAGGAGTCAAACTTGTGAGACAATGACAAACCAACTGAGCCATGCCTGTGAGGGCCACCATGTCTCATCCTTAAACAGAACACCCCTGAGGCACAATCCCTGAGATCAGTAACAATGTGACCCCTGTAGGTCAGCCTCCTGGGGCACAGAGCTAAAGTGAGGGGGGCAAAGTGTGGATCTGCAGAGGCAAAGGAAAAACATTTGTCACAGAATGTATTTTTATGTTACAGTCAGGGACATTTCATGTTAGGATGTCCCTTAACAAGAACACAGAGACAAACAATAAGGATTTAACATCACCCAGGTCTCTGTGGACCACATAACCGTCTTGTGGAGGGGCCTGCTCTTCACTGACCACGGGCTCCTAGACATAGACATAGAAAATGAGTACCAACAGATGGGGCTGACATGTGGCATTCATGGGTTCTTTATTTGATTTTCCTAAATTCAGTTTTTGAACTCTACACAGTGTATTCTGGCCTGATTGTGCCCATTAGTTCACTCCTTAACTACGTTTGCAAGGTGGGGACGGTGGGATGAGCTGGGAAGATACTCTGGTCAGCTATCACTGCACAACAACCAGCCCAAAGCTTTGTGGTTTCAAACAACATCATTTACTTTTCTCATGAATCAACAAACTGGGCAAGATGCGGTGGGGATGGCCAAGCTTTGCTGTCTGCAGCTTCTCCTGAGGTGGCTCTGCTGGCAGCTGGAGAGCCCACCGCCCTGTGGCCACACTTGCACAGTTGGCAGATGGTCTCACTGACAGATGGAAGAGTAGGCAGGGGATGGGACCAGGATTCCAGTCCTCTTCCTGGGGCCTCTTGATGGGCAACGTGGGTTACAGGGGCCATGTTCCAAGGGTGTGTACCCAAGAGAGCAAGGCAGCATTGTCCCTGTCTAACTTCAGAAGTCACACCACCCACTACTCATCAAAGCAGTCACAACATCCATGAAATTCCAAGGACAGGAAACAGAGTCCCCATCACCCAACAGAAGGAGCAGCAGTGCAGAGTACAAGAAAAACAGGTGGGAGAGAAGAAATCGCTAGAGCCATCTTTGGAACATACTTTCTGCCATATGAACAAATAACAGTCAATTAGGAAGGAAAAATAAAATTTGCATTATTTCTACAACCTATGCCATATATTTGAAAGCAGACTCCAAATGTCATTGAAAATGCCTGCAAATATGTTTCTTTTGGCTTTGTCTGTATTTTCAATTTATCATATTTTTTCTTCAGGGATTTTACTTTTTCCTCCGTTTGTTGTTTTCACATTTTTTGCTAAGCATAAGCTCTTCTACCATTTTTTTTTTCTGTTTAAATGATAACACAGGTTTCCTTTTCCGGACGTTTCGCCTTGTAGATGGAATCCGAAGAGTGATTCCCCCCATTGTCCTCCACCATTGCATCGATCACCTCCACCAGCTGCTGCAGTTGAGCTTCCTTCTCAGCCTCATCTGTACTTTTATTGTTGAAGGCACAGCAGCGTAACTTACACTCTATGATTATGGCTTTTAGCCTCTTTTCTGCCCTTGCTATAAAGCTACTTAGCATTTGACTTCCCAGGCGATCTTTGAAAGTGAACAAGATAATCATGTGCTTCATGACATACTCCCCAAAGATGACCTTGATCCATTCAACTATGTTTTGCTCCTCCTCTGTGAAGTGGCCCAGCATTACAACCAGGATGATAGCATGAGGCCCCGGGCTGGTGTACTGGAGACTCTTAGTGATTTCCTCATGGGTGGTGTTCAGTTTCTCCTTGGTGTCAAGGAGCCCTGGGGTGTCCACAACAAGGAGCTTCCTCCCCTTCCAGTCCCGTGATGAAACCTGACAATTCTTGGTAACAGGCTTGAGAGCAATTCTAGAATCAAATACTCTTTCCCCCAGGATACTGTTTGCTGTTGCACTTTTTCCATTTCCAGTTCTTCCCACCAGAATGATCCGCAGAGTGTTGTCCTGAAGGCCAGCCATGCTGGTCCAAGAGGCTCTGGGTGCAGGTTCCTGCAAAACCCTGAGGAGGGAAAGGAGATGGGGAGGGGTCAACTTAGACAAGTAGGGACCATTCCAACCCTTTCTTCCTCCCTGAAAATTTGTACTAGTCAGTTAGTCATACTGATCCCAATGACAACAGACAGATGGCACAGATCAACTCCTGGGGAAGAAACAACAGAGTTTTCCCACAGAAGAGCACCAGGTCCAGGCCTCTCCCAGGGTAGCAGGCCCACACCTTACAGCTCTGCTCTCTCAGTGCTCCCTGAGCTGTCCCTGATCACACATGAACGAAGGGAAAGGTTTAGTCTTTTCTGCGGATCAAGTATAATATTGATCCCAATGCTAACCAAGATTTCACCAATAGGTAAAGCTACAGGTGTGTCTCATTTGGGAGCAGTAATGTAATGATACTAACTCAATTATTAAACACTAAAGAAAAGTATTCACCATAACTAAGTGGCATTTACTTCAGAAATACTAGGATGATTCATATGAAAATTGGTTTTGACAACACATCCCATTAATAGTTGAAGAAGAAAACTGCCCAGACACAGAAAAGACATTTGACCCAATTTCAGTTACGTTCCAGGTTTACATGGAAAAGCGAACCCATGGAAATAATAGAAACAACATGGACAGATTCTTTGTAACCTGGAGATAGGGAAAATATTTCTAAGATTGACAAAAGGTAAGAAAAAGGACCAATAAGTTTGATTACATACAAATCTGACGCATAATGTGAGACAAGAAATGCCAGAGACAAATTAAGCAAAAATGTCAAATTTGGGAAAAAACAGTTTCCAACATATATCAAAGGGGGTGAAATTCCCTATTACACAAAGAACATTGAAAAGCACAGAAGCAAAAGTTCAACAACTTGAGACAAAATGGAGCAAGAGATGGAAATAAATATTCTGAGAAAAAGAAATGTAAATGTGCCTTGAATATATCCAAAGACATTAACATACACTCATTATAAAGAAAAATAAATCAAAACACAAAAGTAATATAACTAAATAAAATAATTTTAAATCACACCTCTATATCCGAGGTGAGATGCTATTTGTCACCTCCAGTCTGGCAGAACCAAAGACCTGTGCTGAGAGTCAGTCGGAGTGGTTGGGGGCAGCAGGCCCTCCCCTGCACGGTTGGAAACACAGTCCAACCCTGCAGAGAAGAAACCAGAAATATCATGCAAACTCTAAATGCATTTTCCCCGTGATTATCAATCCCAAGTTTCAGCTTTCATTCATAAAATACACTGAAAAAATTATAGAAAAATCATAACAAGGCTCTTTATTGCATCGGTGTTTGTAACAGCACAGGAACAAGAACTTATCAAAAGGCCAGCAGTAGATGAAGGGTTGAAAAAACTAAGATGTATTCACACCATGAAGCACTAACCAGCTGTGAAAAGGACTACGAAGAGTCTCTCTACCAAGTGAGGAGAATGGCCCTCAGAGGCCATTTCCCACCAAAGGTCAGGGTTCTGGGGAGAAAGCACTGATTCCAGGGCCAGGCAGGACCCGTGTGCGTGGAGCCCACACACCCTGGTCAGCCAGACAGCCCGGGTGTGCTCACCACTCACTAGCATCTCATCACAGGAACTGAGAGCAACTTCAGGATCCAACAGGATTCAACCATTCTGGGACCTAAGAATCCAACAGGGCCCAGATGGGGTAATATGAGCACTGATAATAATTCCAGTGAATGGAAAGGCATCCAGTACATTGAAATCCATGGGGTCATAGCAATGCCTTCTTAAAAGTGGCCCATCTCTCCCTGGGGCATCTGCTAGAAAGCATCTCACTGCTCTGCACATCGACACACAAAGGGGAAGAGTCGGGCGTTTATCTGTCTCTCTCACATGACTGCACCTCATGGGGATGAGAGAGAGCTTGAGGGCAGCTTTCTTTCCACAGGATTATTCCATCCAATACGTGAAGAAGGAATTACAGCATTTGAGTGTCATCACTTGTGACCATTAACGGGACTAAGGCAGCCACTAGTGTCAATTAGTGTCACAGACAGACAGACAAGACATCATGTGCCTTCTGATGGGAGTTTACAGCTGCACCTATGAAGTGTTCCCACCCAAAATCAGCCCACCCTGAACCTGATCAAACCTCTCCTTAGACAGAAATTCACATGGACGCTGAAACGAGAGGAACAGGTGACCTGACACCTTTGATGAAACCTACAGAACACACACTGCCCAATTCCACTGGACAAGAAACCCCCCCTTTCTTACCCAGTGAAATTTCCCACAAAGCAACAGGAAAGGTGGAAATTGCTATATTAATTTAAACTTAAGACACATCAAATAATTTCAATTTATTAATCTTATTTGAATCCAACTCAAACAATATTTTAAATTATGAGACAATCAGGAGAATCCAATTGCTACTGGTATTTTTTAATTCTATTTGTTTCTTGATCGTGGCAGCATTTTTCAAAGGTTTCAAAATATTTACTGATAAACTGAAACAATGTGCAATATCCACCTCAAAACCTGTGGGGAGGGGCAGGTGCAGTGAGTCTCTAGGTGAAACCAGATCAGCATCACCTGGTAATTGGTGACACTTGGTCTAGACCCATGGAAGTTCCTGGTATTACTCTCATTACCTTTAAATAACATAAAATATTTCCACAGTTAAAAATTTACCCTGGGTGTGGCATATCCACTACTGAATACTATACACCCAGCACCCTGGCAAACATATTTTACATTATCTGATTTACTCCCCAAAACTAGCCTGCAAGAAGCTCATTTTAGTATTCTAACCTTTATTTCATCCTCACCTGAGGATACATTTATTGCTTTTAGAAAGGAAAGAAGGGAGGAGAGAGAGGGAGACATTGATATGAATGGGAAACATGGATGGGTTACTTCCTTTCACATCCCAACCAGGGATGCACCCTGACCAGGTATCGAACCCACACACTTTGGGTGTGGGGGACAACACACCAAACAACTGAGCAACCCAGCCAGGACTGCATTCTAACTTACACAATAAGGACATGGTCTCAAATATGCTGAGACACTCGCCCAAGGTCACGGTGCTCAGGGGTACTGGGCAGAGCAGGGGCCCATTTGAAAGTCCATGTGACCACAGCCTTCCCCTGACCACCAGCCACAGCGGCCTCTGTCCAGCTCCTTACTGACCCCACACTCTAAAACCCCACAGATCAGAGCTGGACAGGGAGGGGGCAGGTCGACCCCTCTCTCCCAGAACCAAGAACTGTGGGGACGATGGCTGGGGGAGCGGAACAGAGGGCTTCTCTGAGCTGCTTCTGCACAAGAGCCCTGTGGTGCCCCCCACCCCCAAAATCCCCTCACTGCCCATGTCACAGGGTGTGGCCCTAGCTTCTCTCTGCTGAGTGACAGACCCTGCGGCCTAGATTCCTCTGCTACCAGGGACATAGCCCACCACTAGAGGGTCACCACAAGGCCTGGGATCATTGTCTTGACAGTGAACAGAGGCACTTAGACGGCCTGGTCTCTACATGGCCATCAGCCCTGAACACCTGCCCTGGGGTCACCAGGTTCCCATCAAGGGACAAGGAAGGCTCAGCAGCAGCATCACTGTCTGCTGCACCAGCAAACGCATGAAGGAGGCCCCCGTCAGCACACACATGTCCTCTTAGTATGAGATCCATGACAGTGTGCTCATAACACAGCCCCTCACTCCCCTCCCCACCCCCACAACTACCATCTGACAGAATTCACCTCCTGCTGTGGAGCTGGCACAGTCCCTGCTCTATGCTTAAACCACAACCACCCCCTGCACACACCCTGGCCCCACTCCCCTCCCAGCCAGGCTCACCTTCTGTTCAACCTGCAGACGAGTTCCCGGGTTTTCCCCAATGAAGCTCTTTCAGCTGCTGCCTCTGCTGTAACTATAAGGACACAGTGTTCACCCCTCCCACCCCCAACCACTGAGACAGGAAGCTGAGGTTGGGTGGAGCCAGGGGAGGAACTATTTGCCTTTAAAGAGACAAAAACAGTGTCCCATTAGTTGGTGGGGGTTTCAGTTTTCTCAAGTTCAAACCTTCGGCTCCATGTGGTCTATCACCCTTGAAATTTCCATAGCCATGTTGAGTATTTGGGTGATGGTGGTGGATCCCAAAGGCCCTTATCAAGTGACCCAAGTTTTGCCCAGAAAACCAGGCACAGTGTCCGGTCATCCCTGGGGCACAGTGAGTGACAGAAGGGTGATTCTGGAAGGAGGAAGTCAGGCAGGTGACTTGGGGCACCCTTGGGTGCTGCTAGTGATTGTGTGATGTGGGCTTCGACTCCAGTCTTTCAGGAGGGTCCTAGTTCCTCATTCAGAAACTGCAGGACTCAGGTTTGGAGCCAAAGGGGTCACACAATTTGGAGCCTTGGGGAAGAGAGGAAGGGGGTTTGGGGAAAAGTCTCTGTGACCACACAGCCCCTCTGGGTTTTTCACATGGTCCTTGCCAGCTTGAACGTGCCCCAGGGTCTGACAGGTACAGATGCTCCCAGGGAGCAGACTCAACTCCCCTCCTACCCTTTCTGTCTTCCCCGGCCCCAGGACCAGAAGGAGGCACCTGTCTGAGATTCACCCAGGGGACAGATGCCACAGTCTCTGGAACCCGTTTCCAGTGAGAGGTGGGCTGCCAAGGCTCTCACGGTAGACATGCCGTTCCAGTCATCTGTTGCATCACCATCAAATATTGATTTTTATTATATATTTTGGTTCAACATATTGAAAAATTTGATCAGTCAATTCTTAAGCTTTTGGTAGGTACTAAGAGGGTAAGATGTGGCCGAAAGTAAGGGACAATAGAATGGCTGCCCATGAAGTGTGAGACCAATTGTTAGTGCTAATGACTCAAGTCACCATGAAGAGCTTGGAAATAGTTTCCTGGCCTTCAACAGTGACGCAGAGCAGGACCATCTTTGATATTCAAGAGTCTGGCTCACACACAGCAAATGCCAAGCCCACTGTTTAAACATCAGAAGTTTTCAGGACGCCATTGACAGTGCACCGACCCACGAGAGGAGCCTCTCTCAGCACAGGGTCCTGAGCAGCCCCACAGATCATTCCCCAGGGGGCTGACCCTGACCCAGCTACACTGGTGTGAGCAGCACAGCCAGGACCTCATCTCCTGCTCAAACTACACTCCCCCTTGGCCCAGTCTCTGGTCACTCTCCACAGCTCTTGAGTGAACCCTGTCCTGCCAGAAGCTTCCTTGCATGTTTTCCTGGTGAACTCCTTGCTTCTGCAGGAATGAAGCTCAGGTGCTCAGATCAGTCCCCCAAAGGGAAGAGGGAAGAGGTTGAGAGAATCCACAGATGCCGCAGAGATGGAACACGGGTCTAGAATGGGAAGAACATTGAGGCCATTGGTCTTGGGGAAGCCCTTAAAACATGACAGGCCCACCCTAACCCTGAAACAGGGACTTTCCAATTTCCATTGGGAAATTATGCTGTGGTCCATGGTGATGTCCTCTGAAAGTCCCTGTGACACCAACAGCTTGTCCCCCAGGGGCTTTAACCTCAGAGGACAAGAGCATGTAAGATTCTGAGGCATGTATTCCCTTCTAGCATTGACCATGAGTCTTAACTTATTTTGCTTGCTGGGCATTTTCCTCTAAAATGCCCTCTCAAGAGCCTCCTTCCTTGGGCCAGTGCCACAAAGGCCACCCTGTCTAACAGGAATGCCCAGGCTAGGGTCTCTGGGCTCTCAACAGAAAGGAAGGCCTTTCCAAAGGTCTAGCACAGGGCCGCAGGGAGTGGGGAGCACTCTCCCCCAGAGCTGCCCCAGCCTCCCTGCAGGTGTCTCCTGCCAGGGCCAGGAGACCTGAGGAAGGTGAGGAAATAGACAGGTTTGGTGTAGAGGGAGGGAGGCTGCTCCAGGGTCATGGGGGTGTGGAGCCTGGGCCTGGAAGGTCAGGGACAAGATGTGACAGGGCCTGACTCACGGAGGCCCCCTGGAGGTGACAATTCCTATAGATAGCGAGGGGTTTAACATCCTCTGAAGCTCATGGACTGGGGTCTGATTTCGGCCCATTTTTGCCAGTTCATCATTCGTAATGAAGAGCCCAATGCCCACTGAGCCCCACCTACTGTCCCTCCATCCCCCCAGCTCTACTGAGGTTATTGACGTGCAACACTATGGAAGGTGAAAGTAGGGAGTGTGCTGATTTGATGCATTTACATATCAACAAAGACTGTCCCCACTGTAGCGTTCCTTGGGGTACTAACACCTGCACCACTTCCCATGATTCCTGTTTCTGTTCTGTGCTGACAACACTGAAGATCTGCCCTCTTAGCAACTTTCAGGGGCAAAACACAGTGTCATCAACTTCAGTCACCCTGTGGCACATTTGGTCCCCAGAACTAATTTATTGCTAAGTAGCTATTGTGCAGTCTGACTACCGGCTCCCCATTCCCCACCCGCCTGTCCCTGCTAATGGCCAGAATGCTCTAGTCTCTGACAGTTTGGGTGTTTAAAATTCCGAGTTGAAAGTGATGTTGTACAGTGTTTATTACCCTGTCAGACTAACTTCACTTAATAAATGCCCTCCAGGTCCATCTGCAAGTAGAAACATGCCCTTTTGGTTCTCATGGTTGAACACACACACACACACACACACACACACGTGGGCAAAAGTAGGTTTACTTTTTTGTGAGTACACAAAATAGAGGTTTTGTGAGTAGGCAACTCTAAGTGATGAGTCAAACATCATCAGGAGAACGTGAGGCAGGAAAGGGCTGAGGCTGAAGCAGGATGGATGCTTTCCTCTGCACAAGTGAATTCACAAGAAACCACCCTGTATATTGTTTTTTTGGAAAACGATGGATTCTGAGAAACAACAAAACTTTCTGTTGTATATGCTGAGGCATACATTAAAAGTATGGGTGACAGATGGGACAAGGGTCTCAGCCTGGGCACTTCTTCCTAAACACTAAATCATTGCGCTCTGTTGAACAGAGGAGCTGAAACAGGATGAGCTTGGCCTGGGATGTGGCTGATGGGTGAGCCCATGGAAAAAAAAGGCTCAGCTTGGAACTGCCAGGATGGTAGTTGTGGGTGAAGGCGGAGCCTTCCCTGGGATAGGCGGGGCTTGGAAACACTCCCCTGTGTCCCCCACTGTCTCATGTGAAAAGAGACCTGTCTCTTCCACCAAGGCTGGTGACCCTTGCAGTCTCACACTCGGAGCGCTGAACCCACTGTGTTCTTTTACACTGAGGAGGTCATGGGGAGGATGTGACCTCCAGTTGACCTGAAGGCTGGACCCAGCTCTCCACTCCCCCAAATCCCAGCCCGCCCTTGTCCTCAGAATGTGTGTTCAGCTCACCCTATCACTACCCAGGAGCTGCCTCGGGGACTTGACCTTGAGAAAGTGACCTGTTGTTGTGACCTCCTGTATGGAGCACGTGACTCAGCCCAGCTAAGGGGTCTGTATACACTCTTCAGACCTGGCAGGTGCACCACATACTTGTCTTGGAGACCATTCAAAACCAGTCTTGTAAGTAAGCTTCTTGCTCATTAAACTGCCAGCCCCTACCTGTGGAGGCCTGCTGTTGTCCGGGTGTCTCCCAGCTCCATATGAAGGCTGGTGTCACCTTACTCTGGGGCAGTGAACTAGCTACATTAGCTTGGAAAAGAACAGCTTCATCTACGGTTATAAACAAATAAGAAAAATGTGTTCCTAAAGCAACTGTTCTCAGGCTCTTTCTTCCTTTTGAAAAGCACGTTGATTTTCCTAAACTCTTCTAAATTGAAATTTGGGATCAACAAATGGTCATGAGGCAGAAAATCATCATCATCTCCTGGTCTGGATCTGAGACCTCAGCTCTGATTCTGGGTGTCAGCCCCTCACGTGTTCACATCAAAGAACACTGGGGACCATGTCTCTGCCCAGAACACAGGTGGTTGGGGAGGTGGGCAGAGGGAGGGTGGGGTAAGCATGAAGAGCAGACTCAGGGTCTGGTTGGGGTGATGGCCTCCCTGGTGGGGACACATGGGAAACTCAGGCTGCTCTCTGCTCTCACCACAGGCAGTAAGTTAGGCATCAAAAATGCTTATCCCCATCATTTTCCAATTTAAATTGGGTCATTTGTCTTTTTATTAATGACATGTAAGTATTCTTCATACATTCTGTTCTATTTTTCTTTTTAAACATTTTATTTTATTAACAAATATGCTTTAAGATTTTGAGCTTTATAAAATTGACATTGGATAAATAAAACATTTTTGTGAAGTTTGCCAAAAAAAAAAAATATGCTCTTACAGTTGTCCTGACTTTTCCCCCTTTGCCCCTCTACACCCTGCACCCCCATTCCGACAGGCCATGCCCCCACCATTGTTCATGTCCATGGCCCATACCAATAAGTTCTTTGGCTGCTCCATTTCCTATACTGCACTTGACAACCCCATGGCTGTTCTGTAAGTATCCATTTGTATCACTCAACCCCCTCACCTCTTCGTCCATTCCCCCACACCCCTCTCCCATCTGGCAACCATCAAAACCCTCTCTGTATCCATGATTCTGTCTCTGCTTTTCTTGTTTGTTTAGTTTGTTTTTTAGATTCAATATTTGATAGATGGGTGTTTTTTACCATTTTATTGTTCATAGTTCTGATAGTTTTCTGTTCTCCTTTCTCTTAAATTAAGTCCCTTTAAGATTTCATGTGATAATGGTTTTGTCATGACGAACTCCTTTACTTTTTTCTTGGTTGGGAAGCTATTTATCTGCCCTTCCATTCTAAAGGATAGCTTTGCAGAGTAGAGCAATCTGGATGTAGGTCTGTGCTCTGCATGACTTTGAATATTTCTTGCCAGTCCCTTCTAGCCTGCAAAGTTTCTCTTGAGAAATCAGTCGAAAGTCTTAGGGGAACTCCCCTGTGGGTCACTAACTTCTTTTCTCTTGCTACTTTTAAGATTCTCTCTTTATCATTACCCTTGGCATTTGGATTATGATGAGTCTTGGAGTGGGCCTCTTTGCATCCATCTTGTTTGGGACTCTCTGTGCTTCCTAGACTTTCATGTCTATTTCCTTCAACAAATTAGGTAAGTCCCTAATTGTCTGGCACAAACATAAGACCAGTATTAGCAAGTGTTTCATCTGGACTTGAAAACAACTGAGTAAAATTTGATGGAGCATCTCCATATGTGCATTAGGTCAAGTATATTACTTAGGTTGATTCCATCGTCTGTGGTTTTTTCTCTCTCTTTTTTTTTTTGTTTTGACATTCTCCTTTGTCTGCCTTAGTGAGACTGAGAAATGTGTGTTACACCTGCCATCATACGTGTAGATTTGCCTCTTTTTTCATGTGATTGAATTACTCCCTTTATAAAAGTTCTGCCTCTTTAGGTGGTACATGTAAGTATAAAGGCATGTTTGACCTTGGTGAGTGGGGATTTGTGGTTATGCTCTACTGAAGGTCACCACCAGTACTACTGAGGTTCAACCTGCCTTCTCCTCTCACCATCCTTTTGAATATACTCCCTGGTTTTCTTCCTAACTGAAATAAATACCTCAGATATTTTATAGTTTACAGATTTATTCCTCTGTGGTGTGTTTTCTGTCTCTTCAAGGAACAGTGGAAGATCCAAAACAAGAATCTCTACCTGCGATTATCTGATGTACCCACGTGCCTAGACTGGTCCCTGGAACATACCATCTTCTCAGTAAATGTTGTGTGGAACCTCTGATTCGTTTCGCAATTTGTTCTCATTGGTTTAGAATTCGATTGCTGTTTTTGCCTAAACTTGTGCTTTCTATCTTTCTCTGGTTTCATGCTTTAGATTCAAATGTCCCTTGCAAGTCACTGAAAAGAAAATCATTTATTTAGGACTTCTGGCCAAGGTGGAGGAGTAGGTGGAAACACCGAACCTCCTTGCACAACCAAATTTAAAGACAATAAAGACTTAGAATCAAAAACACAACCAAAAAGACAAAAAATTGAACTGTACCAAAATTCAACAACAACAATGAGCCGTTCATCCAGACCGGTGAGACTGGCAGAGTTGGCGGCTGGCAAAGAGGGGTCCCAGCAGGAAAAGGAGGTAGTTAGCACACCAAGCAGGTTCAGGCCAAAAACCCAGTAAGGCTTGCAAGGCTGCTGGGTGACCAGGGACACACATTTGTGTGCAGATAAAACAGGGAAAAAAATCAGCAGTGAGACAGACTGCGCAACCCAGGGTCGCAGTGATTGGAAATAAAGCCTAAAAGCACCAATTGAAAAAATTTTCGGAGGATGAGGTGCAGGAAGAGGCTCCCAGCATCACACGAGAGTTTGTTGGAGAGACTCACAGGGTCCTAGAAAGTACACAAGCCCACACATCCAGGAACCAGCACCAGAAGGGCCCAATTTGCTTGGAGAAAGCAGCAGCGGGAACCAAAATCCAAGAGAGAGGGGAACAAAAATGATTGCTCTCTTTCTGACCCAACCCAGTCACAACCCAACGACTGGGTAGACTCACCCTGGTGACACCTAAGCCTCCAACCCTCATACATAACAATAGGGAACAGACCAAAATATGGCTCAAGCAGAACAGCTCAAAGCCCCAGGGCTGATAGTTCTAAGCGACCAAGAGATAGCCAACCTATCAGATGCACAGATCAAGACACTGGTGATCAGGATGCTCACAGAACTGGTTGATATTTGTTGCAATTAAATTTAAAAATGAAGGCTACACTAAGTGAAATGAAGAAAAGTGCATAAGGACCCATAGCAATGGGAAGAAAACTGGGACTCAAATCAAATCAAATTACTTCTGGAGTGGACCAGAAGGAAGAAACAACTAAACAGAAAAGAGGGAAGAAACAAGAAGTCAAAAAAACTGAGGAGAGGCTTAGGAACCTCAAGGACATCTTTAAACGTTCCAATATCTGAATTATAGGGGTACCAGAAGGGGAAGAGGAAGAGCAATGAGTGGAAAACTTATTTAAACAAATCATAAAGGAGAACTTCCCCAGTTTGGCAAAGGAAATAGACTTCCAGGAAATCCAGGATGCTCAGAGAGTTCCAAAGAAGAGGGACCCAAGGAGGAACACACCAAGGCACATTATAATTACATTAGCCAAGATTAAAATGAAGGAGAGAATTCTAGAACCAGCAAGAGATAAGGGGACAGTCACCTACAAAGGAGTTCCCATCAGACTGTCAGCTGATTTCTCAAAACAGACCTAACAGGCAAAAAAAGGCTGGAAAGAAGTATTCCAAGGCATGAAATCCAGAGACCTACATCTAAGATTGCTCTATCCAGCAAAGCTTTCATTTAGAATAGAAGGGCAGATAAAGTGCTTCTCAGATAAGGTCAAGTTCAAAGAGTTCATCATCACCAAGCCCTTATTATGTGAGATGTTAAAGGGACTTATCTAAGGAAAAGAAGATAAACAATATGAACAGTGAAAAGACAGCAAACTCACAGTTGTTAACAACCACACCTAAAACAAAAGCAAACTACGTGGACAGATAGATCAGGTGCAGAGGCACAGAAATGGAGATCACATGGAGGGTTAGCAACAGGGGAGTGGGAGGAGGAGAAGGGAGGAGAAGGTACAGAGAACAAGTAGCATAGACAGTAGGTAGAAAATACACGGGGGGAGGGCAAGAATAGTGTGAGAAATGTAGAAACTAAAGGACTTATGACACATGGACATGAATAAAAGGGGGGAATGTTGGGAAGGGGTGTACAGGGGGGAATGAAGGGGGAAATGGGACAACTGTGATGGTAATAAAATATATTTAAAATTGTTTTATTTTTTTAAACTGTAACCTTTGAGTAATGAGTTGTTTATCATAATGTAATGAGTTGTTGAGCTGGAGGTCTGTGGAGTAGAGATGTCCCCCATGAACCTTTGCTTGGACATGGAGGAGGTGGAGGACCAACATTGAGAGGTACTTTGAAATCTGTGGCAACTTGGCCAGTTTAGTAGTTATGTTAACAGCTGTGCTTACATCCAGGGCAAGGGAGATGGACGTGACTTTCTGAATGTGTCCTGGGATCTTATAGCACCAGGAGAAGGTCCCTGTTACAGAGCCTGTGTGAGAGGCCTGGACTGATAATGGCACCAGAGAGACTGTAGACTGCACAGAGGACTGGCAGAATGTAGCCCATCGTGGGTCAGGATTTAAATGAGGGTGGGCAGCCATGAGAAGAGACTCAGCCCCATGGGGAGGAGTAGTGAGGGAGGAGGCATGCTGCCTGCAGTAAGGGATGAGGCCGTGCAGCCCCACGCTCATCAGAAGTAAGCAAGCAGCTATGTAGTTTGCTCTGACTGACTCCAAAGACTCCTCCTTACAAGTCGCTGACCTGCTGCCTTGCTGCACGTGGACTCTATGGGGATTCTTGGAATTTGTGCCTTTCTTGGACTCCACCATGATCCAGTGCATGGTGGCATGTGCTTTTCTGGACTACTACAAGGAGGCCGATGGCAACATACCCCAGGTCCTGAAGGACAGCTGCTGTGAAAGGATGGAGACTAAGATGCAGAGTGGATGGAGAACTGCTTGTGGAGCTGGCTTAACATAAGAAAATGGGGAACTCTGAGGGTCTTTGGCTTTGGCCCTTGAGTGCCGAGGTCCGGCCGNCCAGCTCCATATGAAGGCTGGTGTCACCTTACTCTGGGGCAGTGAACTAGCTACATTAGCTTGGAAAAGAGCAGCTTCATCTACGGTTATAAACAAATAAGAAAAATGAGTTCCTAAAGCAACTGTTCTCAGGTTCTTTCTTCCTGTTGAAAAGCACGTTGATTTTCCTAAACTCTTCTAAATTGAAATTTGGGATCAACAAATGGTCATGCTGCAGAAAATCATCATCATCTCCTGCTCTGGATCTGAGACCTTAGCTCTGATTCTGGGCGTCAGCCCCTCACGTGTTCACATCAAGGAACACTGGGGACCATGTCTCTGCCCAGAACAGAGGTGGTTGGGGAGGTGGGCAGAGGGAGGGTGGGGTAAGCATGAAGAGCAGACTCAGGGTCTGGTTGGGGTGATGGCCTCCCTGGTGGGGACACATGGGAAACTCAGGCTGCTCTCTGCTCTCACCACAGGCAGTAAGTTAGGCATCAAAAATGCTTATCCCCATCATTTTCCAATTTAAATTGGGTCATTTGTCTTTTTATTAATGACATGTAAGTCTTCTTCATACATTCTGTTCTATTTTTCTTTTTAAACATTTTATTTTATTAACAAATATGCTTTAAGATTTTGAGCTTTATAAAATTGACATTGGATAAATAAAACATTTTTGTGAAGTTTGCCAAAAAAAAAAAATATGCTCTTACAGTTGTCCTGACTTTTCCCCCTTTGCCCCTCTACACCCTGCACCCCCATTCCGACAGGCCATGCCTCCACCATTGTTCATGTCCATGGCCCATACCTATAAGTTCTTTGGCTGCTCCATTTCCTATACTGCACTTGACAACCCCATGGCTGTTCTGTAAGTATCCATTTGTATCACTCAATCCCCTCACCTCTTCGTCCATTCCCCCACACCCCTCTCCCATCTGGCAACCATCAAAACCCTCTCTGTATCCATGATTCTGTCTCTGCTTTTCTTGTTTGTTTAGTTTGTTTTTTAGATTCAATATTTGATAGATGGGTGTTTTTTACCATTTTATTGTTCATAGTTCTGATAGTTTTCTCTTCTCCTTTCTCTTAAATTAAGTCCCTTTAAGATTTCATGTGATAATGGTTTTGTCATGACGAACTCCTTTACTTTTTTCTTGGTTGGGAAGCTATTTATCTGCCCTTCCATTCTAAAGGATAGCTTTGCAGAGTAGAGCAATCTGGATGTAGGTCTGTGCTCTGCATGACTTTGAATATTTCTTGCCAGTCCCTTCTAGCCTGCAAAATTTCTCTTGAGAAATCAGTCGAAAGTCTTAGGGGAACTCCCCTGTGGGTCACTAACTTCTTTTCTCTTGCTACTTTTAAGATTCTCTCTTTATCATTACCCTTGGCATTTGGATTATGATGAGTCTTGGAGTGGGCCTCTTTGTATCCATCTTGTTTGGGACTCTCTGTGCTTCCTAGACTTTCATGTCTATTTCCTTCAACAAATTAGGTAAGTCCCTAATTGTCTGGCACAAACATAAGACCAGTATTAGCAAGTGTTTCATTTGGACTCGAACACAACTGAGTAAAATTTGATGGAGCATCTCCATATGTGCATTAGGTCAAGTACATTACTTAGGTTGATTCCATCGTCTGTGGTTTTTTCTCTCTCTTTTTTTTTCTTTTGGCATTCTCCTTTGTCTGCCTCAGTGAGACTGAGAAATGTGTGTTACACCTGCCATCATACATGTAGATTTGCCTCTTTTTTCATGTGATTGAATTACTCCCTTTATAAAAGTTCTGCCTCTTTAGGTGGTACATGTAAGTATAAAGGCATGTTTGACCTTGGTGAGTGGGGATTTGTGGTTATGCTCTACTGAAGGTCACCACCAGTACTACTGAGGTTCAACCTGCCTTCTCCTCTCACCATCCTTTTGAATATACTCCCTGGTGTTCTTTCTAACTGAAATAAATACCTCAGATATTTTATAGTTTACAGATTTATTCCTCTATGGTCTGTTTCTGTCTCTTCAAGGAACAGTGGAAGATCCAAAACAAGAATCTCTACCTGCGATTATCTGATGTACCCACGTGCCTAGACTGGTGCCTGGAACATACCATCCTCTCAGTAAATGTTGCATGGAAACTCTGATTCGTTTGGCAGTTTGTTCACATTGGTTTAGAATTTGATTGCTGTTTTTGCCTAAACTTCTGCTTTCTATCTTTCTTTGGTTTCATGCTTTAGATTCAAATGTCTCTTGCAAGTCACAGAAAAGAAAATCATATATTTAGGACTTCTGGCCAAGGTGGAGGAGTAGGTGGAAACACCGAACCTCCTTGCACAACCAAATTTAAAGACAACAAAGATTTAGAAACAAAAACACAACCAAAAAAAGACAGAAAATTGAACTGTTCCAAAGTGTGACAACAACAACAACAAGGAATCATTCATCCAGACCGGTAAGAGGGGTGGAGTTGCTGGCTGGCAAAGAGGGGTCCAGAAAGGAAAAGGTGGCAGGAAAAGGCAGTAGTTAGTATACCAGGTGGACGTGGGTCAAATCCCAGTAAGGCTTGCAAGGCTGCTGGGTGACCAGGAATACACATTCATGTGCAGGTAAACTGGGCAAAAAAACTGGCAGTTTGACAGACCGTGCAACTCTGGGTCCCCAAAACAGGAAATAAAGTCTAAAAGCACCAAGTAAAAAAACTTTCGGAGGTTGAGATGCCAGGAGAGGCTCCCAGCCTCACAGGAAAGTTCACTGGAGAGACCCACAGGGCTCTAGAACGTACACAAGCCCACACATCCAGAAACCAGCACCAGAAGGGCCCACTTTGCTTGTAGGAAGTAGCAGAGGAGAGCAAAATCCAAGAGAGAGGAAAACAAAAGCCATTGCTCTCTTTCTGACCCTGCCCCCAGTCACAACCCAGTGACTGGGTACACCCACCCTGGTGAACACCTAAGCCTCCGCCCCTCACACATAATAAGAAGGAACAGACCAAAATATGGCTCAAGAAGAACACCTCAAAGCCCCAGAGCAAATACTTCCAAGCAACAAAGAGATAGCTAACCTATCAGATGCACAGACCAAGACACTGGTGATCGGGATGCTCACAGAACCGGTTGACTTTTGTTGCAAATTAGATGAAAAAATGAAGGCTACACTAAGTGGAATGAAGGGAAATGCACAGGAAACCTTAGCAGTGGGAGGAAAACTGGGACTCAAATCAATGGAGTGGACCAGAAAGAAGAAAGAAACAACCAAACAGAGAAGAATGAAGCAACAAGAATTCAAAAAAAGGGACTTTTGGCCAAGATGGAGGCGTAGGTGGCAACACTGTGCCTCCTTGCACAACCATGTTTATAGACAACTAAGTTTTAGTAACAAAATGCAACCAAAACACAGAAAATTAAACTGTACTGAAGTCCAACAACAACGAACCATTCATCCAAATCCGTAAGAGGAGCGAAGTCAGCACCTGGTGGAGCAGGGTCACGCAGGAAATGGTCACCGGCCAACCCAGGTGCTCAGGCGGCAGTTGTATGATCCCAGGTGTGGGGTTGGCAACAAGCGGACCAAGTGAAGGCGCGGGGCGACTGGCTGACCACGGTAACACATTCATGCACAGATAAAACAGGCAAAGTAGCAAGCAGTGAGATACACCATGCAACCCAGGGTCCCAGCGCTGGGAATTAAAGCCTAAAAGGACCAATTAGAAAAACTTTCAGGGTCAAAGAGCCAGGAGAAGCTCCCAGGCTCCCAGAGAGATCATTGGAGAGACCCACAGGGTCCTGGAGGGTGCACAAGCCCACACACCCGGGAACCAGCACCAGAACAACCCAATTTCCTTCTGGGAAGCAGCAGAGGGGGCCAAATCCGAGAGAGCAGAACAAAGGCCATTGCTCCTCGTTGACCCTGCCCCCACATACAGCATCACAACCCAGCGACCTGGGTCGTCCCGCCCTGGTGAACACCTAATGCTCTGCCCCTCATACATAACAGGTGTGAAGGGAACAAAATATTATGGCTCAAGAAGAAGAGCTCAAAGCCCCAGAAGAGCCAATACTTCTAAGCAACTAAGAAATAGCCAACCTCTTGAGAGGCACATTTCAAAGTACTGGTGATCAGGATGCTTGCAGAACTGGTTGATTTTAGTCACAAATTAGAAGAACAAATGAAGGCTAAACTACTTGAAATGAAGGGATATGCACAGGAAACCAATAGTGATGGAAAGGAAACTGGGATTCAAATCAAGGGAGTGGAGCAGAAAGAAGAAAAAAATGACCAAACAGTAAAGAATGAAGAAACAAGAATTCAAAAAAAAAAATGAGGAGAGGCTTAGGAACCTCCAGGACATCTTTAAACGCACCAACATCCGAATTATAGGGGTACCAGAAGGGGAAGAAGAAGAGCAACAAGTGGAAAACTTATTTAAACAAATCATAAAGGAGAACTTCCCCAATCTACCAAAGGAAATAGACTTCCAGGAACTCCAGGATGCTCAGGGAATTCCAAAGAAGGGGGACCCAAGGAGGAACACACCAAGGCACATTATAATTACATTAGCCAAGATTAAAATGAAGGAGAGAATTCTAGAACCAGCAAGAGATAAGGGGACAGTCACCTACAAAGGAGTTCCCATCAGACTGTCAGCTGATTTCTCAAAACAGACCTAACAGGCAAAAAAAGGCTGGAAAGAAGTATTCCAAGGCATGAAATCCAGAGACCTACATCTAAGATTGCTCTATCCAGCAAAGCTTTCATTTAGAATAGAAGGGCAGATAAAGTGCTTCTCAGATAAGGTCAAGTTCAAAGAGTTCATCATCACCAAGCCCTTATTATGTGAGATGTTAAAGGGACTTATCTAAGGAAAAGAAGATAAACAATATGAACAGTGAAAGGACAGCAAACTCACAGTTGTTAACAACCACACCTAAAACAAAAGCAAACTACGTGGACAGATAGATCAGGTGCAGAGGCACAGAAATGGAGATCACATGGAGGGTTAGCAACAGGGGAGTGGGAGGAGGAGAAGGGAGGAGAAGGTACAGAGAACAAGTAGCATAGACAGTAGGTAGAAAATACACGGGGGGAGGGCAAGAATAGTGTGAGAAATGTAGAAACTAAAGGACTTATGACACATGGACATGAATAAAAGGGGGGAATGTTGGGAAGGGGTATGCAGGGGGGAATGAAGGGGGAAATGGGACAACTGTGATGGTAATAAAATATATTTAAAATTGTTTTATTTTTTTAAACTGTAACCTTTGAGTAATGAGTTGTTTATCATAATGTAATGAGTTGTTGAGCTGGAGGTCTGTGGAGTAGAGATGTCCCCCATGAACCTTTGCTTGGACATGGAGGAGGTGGAGGACCAACATTGAGAGGTACTTTGAAATCTGTGGCAACTTGGCCAGTTTAGTAGTTATGTTAACAGCTGTGCTTACATCCAGGGCAAGGGAGATGGACGTGACTTTCTGAATGTGTCCTGGGATCTTATAGCACCAGGAGAAGGTCCCTGTTACAGAGCCTGTGTGAGAGGCCTGGACTGATAATGGCACCAGAGAGACTGTAGACTGCACAGAGGACTGGCAGAATGTAGCCCATCGTGGGTCAGGATTTAAACGAGGGTGGGCAGCCATGAGAAGAGACTCAGCCCCATGGGGAGGAGTAGTGAGGGAGGAGGCATGCTGCCTGCAGTGAGGGATGAGGCCGTGCGGCCCCACGCTCATCAGAAGTAAGCAAGCAGCTATGTAGTTTGCTCTGACTGACTCCAAAGACTCCTCCTTACAAGTCGCTGACCTGCTGCCTTGCTGCACGTGGACTCTATGGGGATTCTTGGAATTTGTGCCTTTCTTGGACTCCACCATGATCCAGTGCATGGTGGCATGTGCTTTTCTGGACTACTACAAGGAGGCCGATGGCAACATACCCCAGGTCCTGAAGGACAGCTGCTGTGAAAGGATGGAGACTAAGATGCAGAGTGGATGGAGAACTGCTTGTGGAGCTGGCTTAACATAAGAAAATGGGGAACTCTGAGGGTCTTTGGCTTTGGCCCTTGAGTGCGGAGGTCCGGCCGCAGCAGGGTCCAGGAGTCCCTGGAGGTGAGGATAGGCATTGGCGATGGGTAACAGGCAACTACACAGCTCAAAGGCAGGTGAAGCACTGTTCCGTTTATTGCAAGTACAAGCAGGTTTTTTATATTTTCTTTTCTGGTAATGATTAACATTTACAGGTGTATAGTATAATCAGTTAAACAGAAAAAATCAATATAAAGGTAATTAGGAAAAATATGAAAGTTCCCATAGTTTCAATTATATTTTAAAAAAGGTGATTTTGACCATAGATATATATATCCCTATTCAAGGTAAAGGAGGGACTGTTATTCTAACAACTTTAGACATTCAGGGGCTATTTCATTAGAGGGGATTTGCCTTGGGACTTACTTAAGGGGGCTTCCTTGGGTATTCCAGGCCCCCTACTAGCTGATATCATCATATCCTACAGCTGCTTAATCAGGTCAGGGAAGGAGGTGTTATTTGGGGGAAAGGCCAAGGTGATATTGTTCTCAGCCTGACTTAGTTGCTGTTCAGCTCTGAGAATGGTCAGCATTTATAGGAGATTCCAAATTATCAGAAAAGTAGAGGTTAGAACACCAAGAGACAGCAAGATTAAGATCAACACCACATAACCATTGATGCCACGCTCGCCAAGCCGGAACTCACTTCTTTGAAGTCGTCCTCCCCATGCTCGGACTTTGTCACACAGCATGGCTGGCACTGTGATGGCCGTGGCACTTGAGGATCATGGGAAGTCCTGGGTGTGATGGGAAAGAACAGCATTGGGCTGAGGTGTTCTAAACACCCCCAAGGATGGAATGTTGTAAATAAAGACCTGTTTCTTCCAGTATTAATTGTTGGTCATTCACCAAAATGCCACATGGATGGCCCCTGTCTACCGAGTTACAATAATTACAATCTCTGATCTATTTGGATGCATATAAAAATTTTATTTTCCCTTCTGCTAGTCCAACTTGTTCCATAATTTATACTTTAATTCATTGTTGTTGAATTTCAATTATTTGGGTATTATTTCACATTCTACATTTTTGTCTACTAAAATTACATTCATTAGTTTGGAAATTACATTCACTTTTCCTAATTTCTCAGCATCCACCCAGTGATCTTAACACACATTCTTAAGTTGTGAAAGTCTAAAGACAATCTATCTTTTTATCTTCCTCTTATTCAACAAATTACGTTGGACATTTATTCCATTCCCACCCCATCCCAATCTAAATATTATTGTGTTTTTTACTATAATTTTTTTCTTTTAAATGTGGAAGTCTTTTCTATTATTTTACCACTGTTCCTATTAGTTTAGACTTGGTCTTTGTTTTCACCTCTGACTCACTGGTGGGATTGCTTTCCACTCATGTCGAGCACACTCTATAGAAATCCCTCTAGTAAGGTCTTGCTGAGGGCAGGAGCACTCTCCTTCCTTGGCTGAAATGCACTTGTGTTGCCCTGACTTCTGACAGCTGTCCCCGGAGTATGGAGTTCTGAGTTGACTGCCATTTTCTCTCAGCTCATTGCAGGTCTGTTCGCACTCTGTCTCCAGCTGCTCTGTAACCTGGCAGGAATCAGTGCAGTTCCAGCATCTCCTCCTGGAAGGTCAACCATCTGTGTTTCTGGCTCCTGTTAAGAATTCTCTTTGCTCTGATGTTCTACCATTTCATTCTTATGTCTCAAAGCATGAAATCCTTGTTCCTGATCTCCTTTTGGATTTCTTATGTCTTCTCTTCTGTTTTCTCTCTATAAGTGCCTTTTTTGCTGTTTATACTGCATTCTAGCCTTTTCCTTTCTAAATCTGTCCTCCACTCACCCATTACAAGTCACTGAGATTTGTGAGGTGTTAGCCCTTTTGTGTTTATGGTCAAAGTTAACTATGAGACCCCTGCTGAATCAGCCCTTGCCTTTGGCTCCCATGTCAGTGGGGTTGGAGAAGCACAGCTGAAGTTCTCCCAGTTGGTAAATAACCTCAGAGTGGCAGTGGGCTGCTGTCCTTTTCTTTTGGGTCTGGGTTTCCCTTGTAACTGGGCTCTGCACATGAGCAAACTCCTTTTCTTCACAGTTGGCATCCTTCTAAGTACATGTATGTAATGTTTTTCAACATTTTCAGTCAACTTCTCTGGGCCTTCTATAAACCTTGATACCTGGAAGGAAAGTTTAGTTTCCATTTGCTTAGTGTTTCCCCCCGATTTGTTTCTGTTTCCAGGGCTATGTCTTCTATTGTGTGTGTTTCTTCCCTGTCTCTTTCAGATGTCAGGTCTCCCCAATGCCATTTCCTGTTCACCATCAAAACCTTCGAGCAGTGACCTGGACATCAGGAGTGGGCTTTGCAAGTGCAGCCTGTCAACAGGGGACCTACCAGACAGGCGGGTAGGCCAGAAAGCAGAGTTCACCCTTTGGAGCCAGTCTCAGCTTTAGGGAGGACCCCCTTCCCAGGTGGGATCTGACTGAAAAGGAAGAGAGAGGACCATGGAACCCTTTCTCACTTCACATCTTCATCTCACTCCTACTGGGGAGTAGGAGTCAGCCCTGGGGCCCCACGGCTCTGCACCAATTTTCTGGAGCCGACCTCACCTGGGTGCTCTGGTCAGGCCCTGTGGCCACCTCAGCTCAGCCTCTCTGGGACTGGGGTGACTGGACAGTTGAGACCTTTTGTCACTGAGGCTCAAGTCTGGGAGAAGACCCTGAGAGATGGTCTAACAGCGACAGTGGACCCCAGAATTCCTGGGACTGGGGTGTTAAGTGTGTGTTAGTTTTGTGGTCTCCTCTCCATGTAATTTTCACTGCAGTGGTGCAGACCTGCTTATGTGCATAAGAAAGGAAGTCGTAGGTTGGAAGAAATGTGAACTTGTGAAGAGAACAGGAAATCCTTGCAACCAGAAATTATTGAGAAGAAAATTGCAAAGCCTTTGAGGTTTTGAGCTTGAAGAGGTGCAGAAACAGCCAGGGCTAGAAGCTGTGGCCTGAGGAATGAGGGTTCCATTCCCTGTGGGGCTACGTGTGGGAGATGACCGATGGTGTTCGTCTCTCATACTGATGTTTCTCTCTCTCCCCGCCTTCCTCTCTCTGTAAAGTCAGTAAATATATCCCTGGGTGAGGCTTAAATAAAATAGGTGCAAAAGAAAGACTCCATCTATAGATGGGAACAGACACAAATTCATTTTGTAAAAGGGCACCAAACACGAGCCTGTGTAGCAGCTTGTTGCCTTTTACGTAATCAGGTTTGGTTTAGTTTTCATGTTTTATAAATGGAGGACAATTGTGAACTTCCTGTGTTAGGGGCCTGAGATCAGAAATTGAAACAGTAAAGAGAATGGGATGGGAGAAGCTTGGGCAGTGAGCACTGGGTCAGGCAGAGTTCAGGGTCTTTCTGAGAAAGCCAGCAGTTCTTGATCCCCAGGTCCCCAGGTTCTCCTGGCCCAGGTGTGCAGGTGCCACTGACAGGTGCCTCTGAAGGCTCCTCGGAGGGTCCTTCCTTCCTGCTTAGTGCCCAGCTTCTCAGGGCAGCTGGTAGTCCTTGGAGGTCCTTGGCTGCAGGCTGCAAGGATCGGACCTCTTGTCTTCCACACTTGACAAGGAGAAACCAGACTGTACCCCCACACTTAGGTTGGACACCCCCTCAGTTGAACATTCCAGTCCATTGCTTACAAGCTCTTTCTTCCCCCCAGCACCAGACATGACTCCCCGACTCTTCCCAACTCTGGAACACCTCCCTCTTTCCTCTAGGGTCCAATCACAGGGTCCTCACTCTGATCTGAGATCTGGTGTTTAACAATCAAATGCCCAGCACAGTCCCTCCAAGGTCACCTCCGCCTTTGCTCCCATGTGCTTCTGTGTTCTCCCTGCACCTTTCCATCCTCAGTCCACAGCCCCTGCCACAGGGCAAGCATGTTTAACAGTGGCACCCACTTCCTGGTTCTGACTCCAACCCAATGAAGGAAATATTCCATTTTATTAATTTTATTACTATCCCTGTCCCCTTTATTGATATCATTGGTGCTGACCTTGGGAAATAAAATTATGCAGGTATCAGGTGTGTGTAACCCCACAACTCACCATCTGTACCCTGCATTGTGTGTTCACCACCCACGTCAGGTGTCCACCCATCACCATGTAACCCCCTGTGTTCTCCTCCACCACCCCGACCCCTCCCCTGGGCAATCACCACACTGTTGTCTGTGTCCATGAGTTTTCCCTTTCTTTTCGTCCAATCCCTCCACCCCAAATCCCACCCAGTTTTCCCATGACTTCCCACAGCTGTCAGTGTGCTCTCTAGTAAATTCCTCATTTTACCATCANCTGCCACAGGGCAAGCATGTTTAACAGTGGCACCCACTTCCTGGTTCTGACTCCAACCCAATGAAGGAAATATTCCATTTTATTAATTTTATTACTATCCCTGTCCCCTTTATTGATATCATTGGTGCTGACCTTGGGAAATAAAATGATGCAGGTATCAGGTGTGTGTAACCCCACAACTCACCATCTGTACCCTGTATTGTGTGTTCACCACCCATGTCAGGTGTCCGCCCATCACCATGTAACCCCCTGTGTTCTCTTCCACCACCCCGACCCCTCCCCTGGGCAATCACCACACTGTTGTCTGTGTCCATGAGTTTTCCCTTTCTTTTCGTCCAATCCCTCCACCCCAAACCCCACCCAGTTTTCCCATGACTTCCCACAGCTGTCAGTGTGCTCTCTAGTAAATTCCTCATTTTACCATCAGCAATGTGAGCGGCGGAGAGCTTCACTTACCCACCCCCAAGAAAGCTGTGTCCCATCCCCAGACCCTGTGAATGTTACCTTATTGCTAAAGGGTCTTTGCACATGAGGTTCATTCATGTTGGGGTGATGGGGAGATTGTCCTGGGCTCTCTGAGTGGGTCCCATATGGAATCACAAAGGCCCTGAGAGCAGGAAGCAGGATGATCTAAGGAGAAAGAAACCATGTGACGACGCAGCCTAGACTGGAGTGATGTGGTCACAAGCCAAGGAATTCTGGCAGCTTCTAGAAGGAGGAGAGGTGAGAGGGATTCTCCCCTGGAGCCCCCAGAGAGACCAGCCCTGAAGACACCTTCATTTTGTCTCTGTAAGACTGACTTGAGGCTCCTGCCTTCCAAGCTGTAAGAGAATGTATTCATTTTGTCCTAGGCAACTAGGTTGTCGGCACTTTGTTATGGCAGCAACAGACACACCAAGGCTGACTGTTCATTTGTGGAAGAGTCAGGACAGTGTGGGCAGCCATTCCTGTCACCTCCTGTTGTTATTTCTGCGATGCTGTAGTAGGTTTGAGCTTCGAATTTATCTATATCACAGCAGCGGAAAACATCCTGAGCTCCACAAGGTGGACCCTGGTAAAAATGTGAAGAAATATTTTTTCATAGCCCCAATCTTTGAAAAAATTCATATACATCCACGTGTGTGTGCATATGATGCAAAGAATAAACAGAAAAAGAATAAAGGGAACTGTACAAAAGGAAGCTGTGGCTTTCCCCACATTCATGTCCTTGCTCTGACAGTGGGGAAGGAGCAGCATCCAGGGAGTGGGAACACCAACTTCAGGAGTCGCTGGTGGGGACCAGCAGCAGCAGGGGGACAGGAGGCTCAATGCAGAGCTGGAAGTGGACGGGAGCCCCTCATGATGAGAAGCTTGGCCACGTGAACAGTCAGGAGAGAGGTGAGATGGGATGCCCTGCCCCCTGTGTCAGGGTTATAGTGGGGCTGCCATGTTCCAAGGGCTCCTCCGAGACCAATGGATGGCCTCGATGTTCTTCCCATCCCAGACCCATGTGCCATCCCTGTGGCATCTGTGGATTCTCTCAACCTCTTCCCTCTTCCCTTTGGGGACTGAACTGTGCACCTGAGTGTCATTCCTGCAGAAGCAAGGAGTTCACCAGGACTGGTGAACTAGCAAGGCAGCTTCTGGTAGGACAGGGTTCACTCAAGGACTGTGGAGACTGACCTGAGACTGGGCCAAGGGGGAGTGTCGTTTGAGCAGGAGATGAGGTCCTGGCTGTGCTGCTGAGTCACATCCGTGCAGCCAGGTCAGGGTCAGGGTCAGCCTCCTGTGGGGCTGCTCAGGACCCTGTGCTGAGAGGGGCCCCTCTCATGGGTCCAGGCTCTGTCAATGCTGCTTGAAACTTTTCATGATGTTTGAACAGAGGGGTTAGCTTCTTCCTTTTGTGCCAGACCTGGTGAATGTCAAAGCTGGTCCTGCTTTGTGTCACTGCTGAAAGTCAGGAAACTATTACCTGGGATCTTCATGGTGATCGAGTCATTAGCAACAATAATTGGTCCAATGCTCTAGAACAATGACATGTCTTCAACACTCTCTTTCCAAATCTTGCTGCTTCCCTTGAGGGAGCCACCCTATTGCCCTCTTCTTCTTGCCCCTTCTGGTCCTCGTAGTGCCTACCTGAATGTTTAAGCTGTGACCCATCAAATTTCTCAATGTAATGAACCAAAATATATAATAAAAATCAATATTTGATGGTGATGCAACAGACGACTGGAATGACGTGTCTACCATGAGAGCTTTGACAGCCCGCCTCTCACTGGAAACCAGTCCCGGAGCCTGTGGCATCTGTCTGCTGGGTGAATTTCAGACAAGTACCCCCTCGGGGCCTGGGGTGGGGGAAGGCAGAAAGGGTGGGAGGGGAGTTGGGTCTGCTCCCTGGGAGCATCTTCACATATCAGACCCTGGGGCACGTTCAAGCTGGCAAGGACCATATGAAAAACCCAGAGGGTCTGTGTGGTCACAGAGACTTTTCCCCAAACCCCCTTCCTCTCTTCCCCAAGGCTCCCAATGATGTAGACCCCTTCGCTCCTCACTTGAGTCCTGAAGTTTCTGAATGAGGAACTGAGACCCTCCTGAAAGACTGGACTCAAGGCCCACATAACACAATCACTAGCAGCACCCAAGGTTGCCCCAAGTCACCTGCACGACTTCCTCCTTCCACAATCAGCCTGCTGTCACCCACTACACAGCGAAGATGACCAGATGCTGTGCCTGGCTTTCTGGGCAGGACTTGGGTCATTTGATAAGGGCCTTTGGGATCCACCATTATCACCCAAAATACTGGACATAGCTATGGAAATTTCAGTGTAAGAGCACGAACATGGAGCCCAAGGTTTGAACTTCACTAAACAGAAGCACCCGCCAACTGATAGGACACTGTTTCTGTCTCTTTAAAGGGAAACCATTCCTCCACTGCCTACACCCAACCTCAGCTTCCTGGCTCAAATGTTAGTAGTGGGTGGGGTGAACATTGTGTCTTCATATTTAAAGCAAAAGCAGCACTTGAAAGAGCTTCATTGAGGAAAACCCGGGAACTGGTCAGACAGTTGAACAGAAGGTGAGCCTGGCTGGGAAAGCAGGGG
>NW_028087562.1:0-13575 GCF_014824575.4 Sturnira hondurensis | reverse complement strand
ATTTCAGCATTTTATATGCTGTTCATGTTATATGAGACTTATACAAACAACTACTTGTTAGGGACCCTCTGCGTGTTTTCAGGAGTTATAACCACCCCCCATGGCTAAGGATGAGTGAGCGACCTCCAGAATGCGAGCCACAGGAGACAAAGGCTTGTCTCTGGTATCGAACGCTGCCTCAGTTTCCTCCCTTTGGCCCCTAAACACGGTCGGAAGTCCATGATGGGTAAGTCTCCTCACAGTGAGGGGCAATCTAAGCCAGACTTGATCACTTAATAGGCCATCATGGGAGGACTCGCGGGGCTGCAACAAAGAGCAAGCAAGAGACCCTTGCCACCCAGCTATGTGACATAGCCTGAGTCCCTGTGTCCTCTGAGAGAAGTGCTTCCTGGTTCTAATCCACTTAAGCCTGAAAACCTGATGGGGAGGGGTGCACCTCCTTGCCTTGCTAGAGCAGATGCAAAGATAAATCTGGCATCACAAAGAATTCCTAAAAATCCTGTGAAACCTGCTTTGCTAAGAGTGCTTTCATTCATATGTTAAGGGTTTGAGCAGGAAACCCTAGTGATTCTGCAAAACCCCTTCCTGATAGACTCTGACTCAGACTAAGCCCTCAGATTTCTTTGAAATGTTATCTACTGTTTGATCCTTGCCACCCTGTATTCCTGCGTATTACAACCCAATAAAAGCCCCTGGAGGAAGAAGCTTGAGGCCTTTTTCCTTTGAGAAACTGGCTACCTGTCCTCCCCAAGCAGATCATGTCTTGGTAGTGTTTACTTTCATCCATGGTGGATGGTTGGACTTGAGGGCAAAGTTACCCCCACAACTTCTCACTCATTAAAAGGGCACACATATTTGAATGGAAGCTTAATATGATTGTGCTATCTCTATGATGCAGTATCATAGTAAAGCAAAGGTCTAGTAGTCAAATAAAGAAGTCACATTATTATGTAACCCATCTTGTTATTCAGACAACACCCTGTTCAATTCTGTGCACTTCATGAAGTCAGGGAAGATGTCTGCCATTTCCACTGGGAAACCTCCAGTTCGTCATTCCCGACACTTCAGTACACAAAGTGGGAGACAGGGAGAGTAGCTGCATGTGTCAGCTGGAAGTGTAATAGGCACCTTGGCAGGATAATCCAAGTTCAAACTCGCGCCCATGTCTTCCAGCTTGCCCAGGACCAGGGCCTCTTAAGTCTAAGGTGAGCAGGAACTGTCTATGGATCTCGTCAAAGGTGGAGTCTGATTCATGGGTGTGGAGTGAGGGTGGAATTTCCATATTTCTAAGAGCTCCCAGCCACCCAAAGTGCAAATTCTGCATGGACATATATACTTAATAGCAAAAGTATGAGAATAGCATAAAATAACAAGGAGATTCGCTGGTAGACAAGAGCCTATGAGGAGCCTCTGACAGAAGAACTGGTGAGTCTGGATTGGAGAAAACACCCTGAGCTGCAACAGGGAGCTTCCCTGGGAGGACAGATGCAGAGCTGGGAGAGGCTCCTCTTCCGTTAAGGACAAAAGTGAAAGCAGACTAAAGAACTCAAAGATCCTCCTGCACCTGAACTTCCCTCTACTCTTGCCCAATTCCCCTGCTGGCTGCCCCTCCACTCTTCTCTAAGGGGCAGGACCTTCTCCATCTCTGACCGAAGCTTCCCTTCGGAATTCACCACCCCACCCCCTTGCCCACCTTGCACCTTCCTCCTCTTCCCCTCCTCAGAGTGCTGTTGACATTATTCCAGACTTTTACTCCTTGGAACAGTAAAATAACTACTCCAAGTAAAAAAAAATTCTCTTTCCCTTTCTTGAATCTGTAATCCCTTAGCTCTAAAGTCTCCTAACCCTGCTGATTCTCTCTTTGTTTATTTCCCCTCATTATCTGCTTTTTCTACTTCCTGAGTCCCCCCTCATTTCCCATTCAATCCAGAAAATCACACAAGCATGCTAATTCATACTCAGAAACGTTCACCAGTCGGCCCTAGAGCCAATCAAGCAAGGATTCAAGTGGAAAGAGAGAACTCCACATTATGAACAGACTGAAAAGGGGCTCACGGCTGAGCACATACTGGGAACCCAGACACCCATCTCCCTGTGTCTGTTTTGTGCTCACAAGCAGCCATACCCCACCAGGGTCCCAGGGAACTCACTGAGCATATGGTCTCCCCATTTCTAAATAGCCCGACCTCAACAGGAAGGGCTGAGCTCTGTGTCCAACATGGACAAACACAACTGGGTTTAGCGGGACAGAGTTGCATGAGTCCCCCCCCCCCCCCAGGATTTAGTGGTGCAGGGGAATGAGACAGCATGGAGGTTGTTCACCCTGAGCCTTGTGGTTCCACCATGGCCTGGACCCCCCTCCTCCTCACCAGTTTCTCTCACTACACAGGTGGCCAAAGACTGGGCATCAGGCTGGCTCATTCACCCTGTGTCTCTCTCCCAACTCTCAAGAGACCACACTGTCTGAAGCTATGGCTACTCCTGTCATCACCTGCTGAAGGGGAAAATTCACCAAGGTGGGACTTGGGACTGTGTCCTGGAACAAACAAGGACCAGGCAATGCCCCAAAACCTCTGGACTATAGAAGCAAATAGCAGCATGCGGGGGACCTGGCCTGCTTTTCAGGCTACGGTGTCTGGCAACACAGCCCTACAGAGCATTTCTGGGCTCCACCCAAAGCTGGTTGTCACAGAGAAGCCCTAGACAGGCTCCCACAGAGTTTCAGCCTGCAGGGAAGTGAGACAGGAACTTCTTGGACCAGTCAACACTTTGACGCTGCCTGTAGCACCTGACACCCACAGAGAGGGCAGCTTTTGTTGGCACATGTGCTAGATTGAGCCCTAACTAGGCCCTAGCACTCAAGTCAGGATGGCTAGCTCAAGAACGAAGCCTCATCCTCCCAAGGTTGGTTGCCAAAGAGCACTATTCTCAGCCTGCATCAAAGGCCCTGGAGACAGAGTCTGGGATGGGCCTGTCCGAACAGGGACAGAGTCCAGCTAGGTCACATCAGGGAAAGCAATAGATACAGAGGTCTGTCTGTCCTTAATGTTTTCCTGAACACATACTATGTGTCAGGCTTGGGTGTGTCAGGCTCGGGTCTGCAGCTCAGGGTACAGCACTGACCGGACAGGCATGGTCCCCTTCTCAGGAGACCATACAGGGGAGCCAGAGTCAACATGTGGTATGAATGATACAGGTCATGGGGTGTGAAAAGAGGGCACATAAATAAAAATGTGGCGGACACCAGGAAGCTGTTAGAGGTTTTTAAGGAAGGAAGAGATAGAATGTGATGTCAGCTTTATCAGAAGTCCGATTTCTAAAACGGTGAAAGGGGAGGTGCACTGTGAAGACCGACAGTCTAGGTAGGGACAGCACATAACAAAGGAGACCGGTGCCTCCGTGGAGACCGAAGGACTCAACAAGGGTGGGACCACACAAGACAGGGTGCTGGGTTGGTACCTTGACCCCATCCCTGTGACAGACACATTAACAACAGCTGCCACCATGGTTTGAGGTTGTCATGGGGATGCTAACCTCACAGGACAGCACAGGCACTCACTGGACCATTGTGCCCTTCATTTCCACTCAGACATTTACTTGAACTGTCACTTTTTTATGGGGAGAGGAGCTGGCTTCTTGCTACTGAGAAGTGGTGCTGAGGTTCTGGGCCATGTGGGTTGGGACTCAGGGAGGTTCTTGGGGTGTACTTACCACTGAAGGGATTACTTGTCCCCAGGTAATCACAGAGCTATGTGTGACAATCTATTCCGGAGGGGACGGTGTGAGCAACCGCTGGACAGGGTGGGCAGGGGACTCAGGGCTGATGCTGGGCAAATGCAAGATTCTGTAGGTAGCATCATGAGCTAGGATACTTGTAGCACCCCCAAATTTGGAGGCAAGGAAATAAAGGCCAATGGAAAAGCTAGAGCAGCACAAACACAGGATTCTTCCACTGTCCAGGGAAGGGCATCCAGTCCCTCTTATCCACCTCCAGGCCTCCTCATGCACATCCCTGTCAGCCACACTGAGTCCTTCCCAGAGCAGGGTTCCCAGGGGGTGGATTCTCTGCTGGTCACATGGCTTCAGGAGGCCACACTCCCACCAGACCCTGAGACACTATCCTGAAATGCCCTCATCTGGTTTGAAGAAATCAGCGAGGTGCACCCTGCTCCTCACTCACTCACCCACACACTTATATCCCTGTTACACTAAAAGGAATGTGTTCAGCAAGAGGACACAGAGCAGCCTGGGGCTCAGAGAGGAAGGAGTCACGTGTGCAGGCCACACCCCTGAAATACCCTAAGAATAGAGCCTCATGGGGATCGTGGGGAACGTGGTCAGTGATGCTGCCACAGTGGGGATGGGGTCCCGTGGGGACGGGGAATATCACGAGAAACAATCTGTAAAGGACATGATTGCCTAACCACTCTGCTGTGCACGGGAAATCAATACAAAATAGTATTGGAAGTAACTAGATCAGGGCTCATGGAGACTGGAAAATTCAAAATGAGGGTTTGTAAATCCTGTAATGGAGAAAGGACTTTTAAAAAGGGATGGACTGTCATTCGTAATAATGTTATTTTTTATCAATCGTTGTATTAATAATTTTTTTAAATTAGACAAAATTATCTTCAATTCTTGAAAAGTCAAAAGTATTGTGAGCATCACAGTCAGTGGTAAATGAGAACCAGCAGGAGGAACCAAGAACACAAGGCTTGTGGTCCTCACAGGGCTGCTCTCTCATGGCAAAGGCAGGAATAAAGAGCCAAGGCCTGTTCCTGGGGCTGGGAACCCAACAGGAAACCATGATGACAACAGCAAGAACAACCACTGAATGTCTCCACCTGAAAAAATCACCCAAATAGAATTATGACCAGCTATGAACTACCGGGGATCCCTGAGGAACTTTAAACCTCAAAAGTGACTCCAAGTGGTCATGTACCAGCAACAAGCCAAGGGTCCAAACAGAGGGAAACTCAACTATCATGTAATTCTTTAACACCTGGGAACACAGTGTTTCATTTAACTCTATGGAGGCCATTAGTAACCTCAAATAATTAATGGCTCAACCCAGAGTCACAGTGGGAACCTGGTCATTCCACTGTCCTGAGTGGTGACATCAGAAAGACCCAACTTTGAACCACAAAGCTCTCCCAGGGGAGCTGAAGGGTTGAGATGAGCTGGAGGATGTGCCTTCTGAGACCAGAAGGGGGCACTGGTGAACTGGACCTCAGAGTCAGGGCTCTGGGCCTGACAAGGTGGGAAAAGGCTCTACTGGCCCTTGCACACTTGGGCAGGCAGTGTCCTCAGTGAGGTGTGACTGTCTGGTACCTGGTCCCCAGGAGCCACATGAGCACTCAGCTCAGACTGACACACGTCTCCTATCTCGCCCTCCTCCTCTCATGTAGTCATTGTCCAGGCCAGATACACAGGACAAGGTAGGTGGACAATCACATAACGAAAATTAATTTTCTTAAAAAAAAAATGTACCTGCAGTTGTCCCTGGGCATAGGGTAGGAGACGCCTAGGCAGGGACAGTCTCAATGTCAACAATTAGGCCTCAGCTAGCAGAGCTCTGGGGCTTCCCCACCATGGCCCGGATTCATCTGTCAGTCCTCACTCATTGCAGAAGGAGTTTGCTCCTGTGGACCCTGAAGGATATCGGGGGAGAGGCATTGGCACTGCCTTTTCCTGCTGCCATCCGGGCACAGCTGGTCGGTCGTCCCATTAATTCTGCCTCCTTCTAGTCCTGCTTCTGGTCCTGGATCACACAGTGCTGCCTCTGCCAAAGAGAGAGAGTGTGTCGCCTAAATTAATGTTTTCCTTCTAGATAAGCAAAGGAGCTTAGTACAAAAGAATTATTGGAGAATTACTCCAAGTATCTCATTTTTTATTATAGCTGATGTTTTCATAAATGATTCCACATATGAGCAAGAAGAACCCATGTCTCAAGACAGTTTCTCTTTGAGCAGAGGGAAGCTTTGGGCTGAGGCGAGAATCTGTTCACCTCTCTGAGTGAGGATGGACCTGAAATCTGGGGAGAGCAGAGGTGAAGAGCCAAGGTCAGCCTGCAGAGGGCGTCTCTCAGAGGTGAGAGCTCAGCAGGAAGGAAAGTGCTCCCTGAGTCAGGCTGTGTCCCCCAGGACCCACAGGGGGCGCTGCTGCATTTCCCTCATATGTGGGAGGGGCTCCTGGGGTCCTGGCAGTGTCCCCCACCCAGCCTATCATTCCCTCCATCCCACACTGGCTCCTAATCCTTAAAGGCAGGCAAAATCCTTAGTGTCAGGGGAAAGCCTGAGACAGTCTGTACCCGTGGCAAACCTCAGGTCATTTGCTGCTACACTTGCAAGTGAATTGATGATCAAATTGTTAATAAATGCATGCATCTTTTCCCTCATCATTTAACTTGTTGTTTCTTACTAGTCTGTTCTTTGTCTTTCATTTCAATGGTGTAATAACCTACGGGACTGGTAGTAATCACACATTCAACTCTCTGTTTTTCTTCTGTCTTAACCCTCTTCCTAATCTCCAAGTACAATGGGTGTACACTCAGACAATGTATCTCTCCACACTATCACAGATACAGTTGAATAATGGGAAAACAACTCAGTGTGAGTAATTCATCTCCTGTGAGCTCAGGTCTCAACACCTATGAAAGGAAAGGAAAAATGAGCATTCAAGTCCTTTTTGACACACAATTTACCTGGAATTTCAAAATGAACCTCAGCAGAATTTCGCTTCCCACCAGCACACCCACTGTCGTTTTCCCGGAAGGGGGGAGACTCTGCCTCCAACTCGTCCTGTTACATCCCGGACCCCTTGTCCACCCTCCCCTCCCTCTGCCCCACAGCCCAGTGCAAAGGGAAACAGAGCTTTTAAACGTTCCATCATGTTCACACAAAAGCATGATTAACAGTTATTTTTGTTTCTGACGATGAGACACGGTTTCCTACTTTGTATGTCTGATGTTGTGAAGTATCTCAGGACTCCATGGTGATGCCGTGACTTTTCTGACTCACAATCTCCAGTTAAAATGAAGCTGCTCCTTGTAATTGCCGGCTTCTCAGCCCAGAGGAGAGCCGCCCTCCCCGCCTGGCGCTGCAGCCCTGTGCCCACTCTCAGCCTTGGTCGGCTCCTTCGCTGCGGCTGTTGGGTCAGGGCTGAGTCAGGGGAGACCCAGTGCCTTCACGCCTCAGACATGAACTCTGATTTCCCTGTGCACTGTCTGTAGGAGGAGAAGGAGCCTGCTACATCCTTCAGATAAGAGAAGAGTGGTTTTCTCTGAGGAGGGAAGAAATGTTCTAATCCAAGGGACAAAGTGAGATTTGAGATGAACTGCAATGCTGGACCTGGAAGTAAACACAGTCATCCCCTTGTGCAGGCCACATCAACATCTCTCATTCAGGACCTTAGTCACAGGGCACTTACTGGTATATCTGTGGTCTCAGCATCTGCCCATATCCAGACCTTCCTTGGAAACATCACAGTGACACTGTCAGGAAAAGAGAGAGGAAGCTGATTTGCATGAGGCACCTCCTCCTTCTAATGGGTCTCAGCAGAATGAAAAGTTCCCAAGAACACCACCCTCCAGCCCAGTAGAGGAGGCCGTGTCCTGTGAGTGTCCTCACCATGGCCTGGATGGTGCTCCTGCTCGGGCTCCTCATTTACAGCTCAGGTCAGAGGAGGAAACTGCATTCTTGGGGGACACAGCAAAGCAGGGTCTCAGGGTGATCTTGTCTCCTATAACAACACCTGTGTCTTTCCTGTTGGTTTTAGGTGTGGATTCCCAAACTATGGTGACCCAGGAGCCCTCACTCTCTGTGTCTCCAGGAGGGACGGTCACACTCACCTGTGGCTCTAGCTCTGGGTCAGTCTCTACTTCTAGCTACCCTAACTGGTTCCAGCAGACCCCAGGCCAGACACCCCACTTGCTCATCTACAGCACAAACAACCGGCCCTCTGGGGTCCCTGAGCGCTTCTCTGGATCCATGTCTGGGAACAAAGCCACTCTCACCATCACGGGGGCGCAACCTGAGGATGAGGCCGAGTACTACTGTATTCTGTGGCACAGTGACCATTGCCACAGTGTCAGATGCAGAGGAGGAAGTAAGACATAAACTCTGGTTCATAACAGCTCTGTCCCTTCCTGAGGGTGCAAAGGTCAACAGAAGCCCTAGGAAACGTGTCTGGTGAGTGAGAGGTGTGAACCTCTGGGTGTCAGAAAGCAGACAACCACCCAGACAGCCTATACCCCACCGCCTGCTGCTCTTGCACTTGGATGACACCTGCCTTGATTGTGGGCTGCCCTGCATGGGGACAGAGACAGAGGCTGTCAGGGACAATGAGAAGGCGTGAGAGCACCCTGGCTGAGGCCAAGCAAGAGCTTGTTTGGGCTGCACTTGGACAAGGTGTGTGACAGACAAACCCTCAATTGGAGAGCTCTTCCAGACACTGTCACCCAGGTGTGGAGAGCACAGGGATTCCTGGGAAGGGGGGACAGAGAAAGAATGTCACTCAGCAGCTCAGTGGGCATCCCTGGGTCAGAGAGCTGCAAGGGCAGCAGCCATGTGAAGACAGTGGTGGTCCTAGGTCTGCTCTCGTCAGTGGTGAGTGGGTGGGGAGCACCGGTGACAGGGTGTGCAATGCATTCGGCCTTTGAATGGCTGAGAATTACCTCTCTGGCTGCCATCCCCCTCAACTGGATGATGAGAATCCCAGTCTGCTCTGAAGAGGTGATAAGAGAAACACCAAAACACAGAGGTCATCAAATACACAGACACACACTGATGCTGATTCTGACTTGAATGTGTAAGAAACAGAGCACAGCAGGCTGCCAGCTCTGTGGGGGAGAGGGGAGCAGATGGAGGGATGGAGCAAAAATGCAAAACAAGAGATAATTCCTGGAGAAAACAACAGTGTGGTTACTGAAGGGTTGGAAAGGGGCAGAAGAGGGTATGAGAGGGAAAAATTTTAATGGAAAAAACATAATGAAATAAATGTTTATAAAAATACGATGAAGCAAAGGCCTCCGATGAAGCCTTGGAGACATTTGCAGGGTGTTAGCCCAGGACAAGGGGCCGCAGCCCACTGCTTCCCTGGTTGCAAGTCTCGTGGGGACCCTGAGCATTTAGGACAAATGGCAGAGACACAGAGCCTGGGTGTGCGCCAGTAAGATGCCCAGGGATCCTTTTTCCTGAGGGATTTTATCTCAACAGGGGGTCTTGATAGAACATCCATTGACTTTCCAGGTGTCCTGCAACATACTGATCCGTCAAAATGTGCGTATAGAGGGGTCAGGATATTTTCTGGTGAGTTTTATTTTTAAGAACAATTTGAAGAGGGACCACTACAAATGCCAGTTTTCCCTGGACAGTCTAACACATGGAACCCTTTCCCTCCTAGTGTCCTTGGTGAGGTAACATAAAACCTAAAGATTCATTTGCTGGCTGTACTTGCTCAAACTGTTACACCTTGTTTAATTTTTTTCTCTCTGTTTCTCATATTCCACTTGTCAAGCAATTTCCTTCACTCCATCCCATCCTCCCTCAGGACCCACCTCAACAGAACACCCAGCAGGGTGGCCGAACCACACCTGTGATGCATAAGCACCTAACCCGTGACTATGAACGTGGGTCTCTGACCTGACCTGCAGCGTTGTCTGGACCCCAGCACCACAAGGAGCACAGAGAAGAAGCCACTCCTTCCGTCAGTGCTGGGGTCCATGTGGGGTGTGTCTGCCTCCATTTCCTGCAGTGCCGGTCTCTGTGGGTTCTCACGCTGCTGCAGGGAGATGAGGAATATTTATGCAGGAGACACAAGAGAAATCCTAAGGTTTCCAAGGTCAGCTCCACAGGGACCTATACATGAAGAGAACAGTCACCAAACTGGAAGGGACAGTTGACTCTGATTATCAGCACGGGGTGGGTTTGCTGTCATAAGAAGGGGATGAGAAATGCTGAGCTTGGCCGTGGAGAGTCTCTTCTCCCCGATTGTGATGGGAAGAGAACAGCTACAGCAACATCAAATGCTTGTCCTCAGAAGGAAGTGGATTTGAGCACAGACCCCTGGGGAATGAGGTTCTGACCCGCCCTACCAGGTAGCTACTTGGACCTGGTGGTTACAAAGGGCAGGGGAATCAGCATGGGAGGTGGGAGAGGGGACAAGTAGCATCCTGATAGCTTGAGAACAAATCTAGTAGCAGGTGTTACAGATCCTCCCATGGATGCGCCCTTGCAATTTGCCCAAAAGTCCCGGGAACAGCTGCTCATGCAACGGATGACAGGAGCTGGTGGATCTAAATGGTACAAGGACAGACCACAGGGGATAGAGCACTGTCCTGCCATCATTGCTTCTTCCAGGACTGAGNGGGCAGCAGTTCATGGCAGGCACCTGGATACCTTGAATGAGATACTAAAGATTTTTATTTAATCATGATGTGGAGGCAATGGTTAGGAGTTTTATAAGTAGAGGGGGGCTTCATCATATGCATACATTTGAATTATCACTGAGACAAAATGCAAAAAACTTAAATAAAGTGAAGGAAAGGGTGCACAACACCAGACGGAGATGCTGTGCGAGGCCCTGGTGAGTGACAGGGTCATGCACTGAGTCCCCTGGAGCTCTGCACCAGGGACAGAGGACGAGGACACGCTGTGGGAGGCCCTCGATATGGCACTGTCCATCCTTTGTGAGGCTCGTGTCTCTCATCCATCAGGGTTGCCTCCGGATCTGATGGGATCATAGGCTGATTGGGGATTCTAGCCCTGTGGGGACATTTGTGATGACAGTGACTCTGTTCACTGTGGGTTTTCCCACTGGTGTAGAAGCTCCATGGGACTGAGATATTAAATGTTTTCATGTTTTGTTACCAACATATCTACAGATCCAGAACAAAGGCTGGCATGAAGGACAAACTCAGACATGTTTGTTGAGTGAATATATCTGGCACCTAAATACATGATCTTGTAAAAGGAACAGATCTGAGGCCCATAGAAAGATTTCTGCTTTCTGGACACTTTGCCATGGAGGTTCTGAGTTAGCTCTAGAGGAAGTGTGAATAATTTGACCCAAGGAATCAAAAGCAGGGAAGTGCCATGAATCTGAGTCCTCGTGTTCTTAATTAACCATGTAGGTGGGGTACTGGTCCCAGGGTTGGGGAAGGTGATGGTGGGACAGAACAGGATCCAGGGGCTCACATGGGGAAAACGAAGAAGTGGTGATGAGTCCTCAGGACCTGAGTGAAGAACCACAGGGACAGGGACATGACAAGGGAGACTGTGAGGACCACAGACAACCTCCATGAGCCTCTACAGTGCTGAGTGCGGGTCAGGTGGGTGAATGCACACTGGTGTCTCCCTTCACTAAGGTCCCGTAATGCCATCATTTGTCCACACATGTTCCATACAGAGAACCACAGGACCCATCAAACTCTAGTATCCAGCTCCACATCCCAAATCCCACAAACAGCCATCACAGGAAAATTTTTGAAGAAAAGGAAGATGGGTGAGTGTGTGGTCTGCATCCACAGAGGAGAGGCTTCTGTAAACACAGTGAGGGCAAAGCAGCCATAAATGCGGAAGTGAGAATTTCTGTCACAGTCTGGAGGTCACTGCACCCAGCGAGTCATTCCATGAACCTCAGAGCTGCACAAAGAGGATGCATTGTCTGTAGCTCACTTTCAGTCAGCTCATCGGTTACACCGGCCAGCCCTTGGAAACATGGACCCCAAGTCTTGTGGGTTAAAACTGCTTTAACGCACAAGAGTTTTGGAACACTAAAACGTATGTACATATTAAAGAGTATATATGTATAGAATATGTATGATTAGGACAAAATTCACAAAATTAAAATGGCAACATGTGCAGACTACTACAGATATTTAAAAAATCAGTTCTTGGTGTAAAGAAGTATGTCCAGTGGTAAATGCTAAGTACACCAATGTGTTAGTTCTTCACAAATCTCTGTGTATTCTCTGCTCCCTAACAAAATTCTAGAGCTTTGCCCTGGTTTCAATATGCCACCAATCCCACTTTCTGGAAAACTCCCTCACACCTGTTTTACTGCCCTCCTCTTGTCTAACTGCACTTCACGAAACACAGGGGCTCTTAACATTCTGTACAGCACTCTGGGGACACGGAATTCTGAAATAGTTATATGTACATACTTTCACTTTCCATAGACCAGAACTCTTTCTGGCTGTGAGAAGAAGTAGGGTGATTTGCACCACTTGACTGATCAACAGTATCTAGACATCAGACCCTGGATGTGTGAATAGAGACAGCCACCTGGTGAGCTGCAGAAACCAGCTGGGCTCTCAGGGATTTGGGCCATGACCAGCAGGGGGCACTGGTGGACCACCCTGGAGCCCCTAAACAGTTGCTCAGTGAGGATCATTCTCTCAAAGGAATCTGGGCCTGGGGCCTGGGCACTTTGCTCACTGATGGAGACTCACTGATGGAGATACAGCCGCTGTGTCCTCTCAGGTCCTACAGAGTTTCCCTGAGCAAAGACTTTTCTTTGCTCTTAGCAGGTGCTTCCCCCCAGGGCACTCCCCAGGGATGAAGCCAACCTCCATCATCCTCAGTTGTGGTCTAAACTGAGCTCCAGCACCAGGGCTCAGGGAGGGGCTGGGCAGTCCCTGGATGGACACACATTTGCATGGACAGCCCCTCCCCTGGCAGAGGGTTGGGAAGAAAAGAGGCCTGGGGAGCCCAGCCCTACTGTGGGCTCAGGGGCTGTGTGCACCATAGCCTGGACTCCTCTCCTCCTCGTGCTCCTCTCTCACTGCACAGGTAGGGACAGTCTTGAGGGTTCCAGGACAACTACTGAGGTTGTATCTTTCTTTACTTGCCCAGAGCCTTGAGGAACTTCACCCTGAGTATTTTCTCCATCAACCATGAGTGTCTCTCTCTGTGTGTTCCCTCTCCCAGCCTGTGCTGATTCCACCCCTCCCTCTCTGCAACCCAGGGAACATCGGTGAGATTCCCATATACCCTGAGAACTAGATTTAACATTGATCCCTACCACATACATTGGTACCAGCAGAAGTCACGGAGCCCAACCAGCACCTCCTGGGTGACCACCCACACTCAGACAATCACCAGGGCAACTGCCTCTGCAGGAGCTTCTGTGGATCCAAAGACACCTTGGAGGCAGCAGGGACCCTGCTCTTTTCTGGGCTGCAGCCTGAGGACCAGGCTGGGCTTGCTATTGTGTCCATTACAGCAGTCCTGATGCTCACACTGCTAAGAGCCACAAATTGGTGAGAGTGAAGGCCCCCTGTGTTCCTCCTCCCAGGGAAGCTCAGCCCTGCTCTGCCTGGGATCAGGTTTCACTTGGGGGTGACATCTGTTATCACTTTAATAGACAGGACCTGAGTTTTCTAGGAAGAACAAATCAGGCCTTTCCCTCATCTCTCATTTGGACTCACCATCACCTCTATGTCTCAGCTGATCCTCTTCTCAGGCAGAAGTTTTCTCAGAGACACAAACCTCCCAGTGGAGATGCTGGAAGTGCAGACAGTACCCAGCTCTGAGTGCAATGGGAGACTCGGGGATGTTTCTTCTCCAAATGATT
>NW_028087561.1:0-899 GCF_014824575.4 Sturnira hondurensis | reverse complement strand
TGCATGGCTATTTAGCTTTTTACTTTTTATGGTAAAGAAGTGTTCAATTTTAAGGATGTACCACAACTTGTTTATTAGTTCATCTACAGGAGAGCATCTGATTGCTTCCATTTGTAATTTGTTATTATAAATAAAGCTCATTTAAATATTTGAATGCCGTTTTTGTGCAAAAAATTTTTAAATCATTTGGAAAATACTTAGCATTTTCCTTGACTGTATTATAAAACTATCATTACTTTGTAAAAAACTCCCAAGTTCTTTTTCCGAAGTAGCTGTACCATTTCCATTCCTACCAGTAATGAATGAGAGTTCTTGTTTCATGTTGTCTCTGACAGTATGGGGAAATTTGGGGGTTTATGCCATTCTGACAGGATTATGATTTATCTCATTTTTGTTCTATTTTGCAATTTCATAATGACACATAATGTTGATTATGCCTATTTTCCTTCTACATGTCTTCTTTTGTGAGTTATTGGCTAAGATATTTTTACCTACTCTTAATTAGCCTTTTTCTTTTATAATTAAATTTAAGAGTTCTTTATGTATTTCAGACATGTCTTATATCAGTTATGTTTCACAGAGATTTCTTTCAGTGTGTGTCATTTTTAATTAAAATTTTTAATTTAATTATTGTTCAAGTACAGTTTTCTGTCTTTTACTCCCATCCCAGCCCAGGCCCCCACCCCCCAGTGCTCTCCACCTCCTTCCAAATTCCACCCCTCTTAGTTGTTGTCCATGTGTCCTTTATACTAGTTCCTGTAAAACTTTCCCCCCTTCCCCCCTTTCAGGGGAATTTCCCCCTGAAATTCCCTCCCCTCTCCTCTCTGGTAGCTGTCCCCCTGTTCTTTGTTTCAGTGTCTTTGTTTTTATTTTGCTTGCTTGTTTGTTTTGTTGTTTAG
>NW_028087560.1:0-2470 GCF_014824575.4 Sturnira hondurensis | reverse complement strand
GGGGGGAATAGAACAACTGTAATGGTATAATCAATAAAATATATTAAAAAAATAAAAATAAATAAAAATAAAATAAAAAATAAAAAAAAAAGAAACTAAACAATGCACTCCTAAATAATCAATGAGTCAGAAAAGAAATCTAAAAGTATAGTAAAATATACAAAAATGGAAATACAACATAACAAAATTTGTGGAGTGCAGCAAAAAAGCACATTTAAAAATGCAGGTTATAGTGATGAATGCCAACATTAAAAAAAACAATGAAAGATCTCAAACAACATAACTTTATGCCTCAGGGAACTACAAAAAGAATAAACTAAGCCCAAAGATAGCAAAAGAAAAGAAATAATAAACATCAGAGCAAAACAGATAAAATAGACACTAGAAAGGCAACAGGAAAAAAAACAATGAAACCAAGAGCTGTTTTTTTTTTTAAAGCTAAGCAAAATTGACAAAACATTAGCCAGAAGAACCAGAATAACCCCCAAAAAGGACTCAAATAAACAAAATTAAAAAATGAAAGAAGAGACATTACAATGATACCAAAAAAAATCTTTGCTAATCAAATATCTGATAAGGGGTCAATATTCAAAATATATAAAGAAATCCTAAAACTCAGTAGGAAAAAAACTTAAATAATCTAATTAGAAAATGGTCAAAGACTGCAAATAGATAGTTTTCTTGAGAAGACATACGAATGGCCAACTGGTACATGAAAAGGGGTTGAATGACACTAATCACGAGGGAAATACCTATCAAAACCACAGTGACCTCTATGTCACACCTGTTGGAATGGCTATTATTAAGGACACAAGACATAACAAATGTTGGCAAAGATGTGGAGAAAAGGAAACACTTGTATACTATAGATGGGATTGTAAATTGATACAGCTATAAATTGATATAGCTGTAAATTGATACAGCTATAATGGAAAAAGGTATAGAAGTTTCTCATAAAATTATAAACAGAACCACCATATATCAACTCTACTGCTGGGTACGTATCCAAGGAAATGAAATCACTGTATTGAAATACCTGCATTCCCACGTTCACTGCAGCATTTCTCACAATAGCCAAGATGCGAAAACAATCTAAGTGTTGAAGAGATGAATGGATAAAGTGTGGTATATGGATACATCCATATATTTAAATATATACATAAATGTATATCTATTTAGTTGGTTAGAGCAAAGAAGAAAATTTTGCCTTTTGCAACAACATGGACGGACCTTAAGGGCATTATGCTAAGTGCAATAAGTGAGACAGAAAAAGGCAAAAGCTGTATGATCTTGCCTAATGTGTGTAATCTAATAAGGCCAACTCATAGAAATAGAGACAGACTGGTGGTTGCCAGGAGCTGAGGGGTAGGGAAATGGCGAAATGTTAGTCAAAGAGCATAAACTTTCAGTCATAGACAAATGAGTTCTGAGGGTCTAACATACAGCCTGGTAACTGTAGCTAACCACCCATATTACATTCTTGGAACCTACTAACAGAATAAATCTAAACTCTTCTCATCTTACACACAAAAAGTAATTATGTGAAATGATAGACGTAGCTAAAATCATTGTGGTAATTCTTTCACAATATATGTATATGTATCTCAAATCATCATGTTATATACCTTAAACCTACGCAATGTTTATATGTCAATTATATCTCAACAAAATTAGGGGAGTTATATCAAACAACTATGATTTGGGATAAGAGTTAACACTGGCTTAATCTAAAGTATAGAGGTTTTCTTACTACTAAAATGTATATCATAAATCAACAATTCTAGCTTCAGAAAGTAATATGCAACAACCTTATAAGATAGTTTTCAATTACTCTAACACTTTTATAGACAATTATTCATTTAAAAGTATTTATTTATTTTTATAAGAAATGCTGATACTTGGCACACATTTTTAAAAATATTTTATTTATTTATCTTTAGAGGGGAAGGGAAGGAGAGAAGGAGAGAAACATCAATGTATGGTTACCTCTCATGAGTCCCCTGCTGGGAACTGGCCTGCAACCCAGGCATGTGCCCTGACTGGGAATCAAACCGCAATTGTGTGGTTCACAGGCCCGCGCTCAATCCACTGAGCTACACCAGCCAGGGCCTGATTTAAAATTATTTAAATGGGTATAACTGTAAGTATAAATGGAAAAGGCTTGTGTATGGTATCTATTTCCATAAACAGCCTATATGTTTCTCAGTATGTTTATCTAACATGACCCCTTATTCTCAATTGTGAACTTCTTAAGTCTTAACACACCACTCTACTGCCATTCATAATGAAAAATATACATTGATTGTTTAGAATTTTTTTCTTTTAATCCATCCAAACTCTTAGTCACAGAAAAATTTTATGAATTTGGAAAGCATACTTCTTTTTCCCCCAAAAGGTAACTAAGTCAACCACAAATACGATTTTAATGTTGCTTTCAAAGGCAAGGAATTGCAGATGTGAGAGTTCATAT
>NW_028087559.1:0-641 GCF_014824575.4 Sturnira hondurensis | reverse complement strand
TGTCTTTCATGACTTTGAATACTTTTTTCCAGCCCCTTCTTGCCTGTAAGGTCTCTTTTGAGAAATCAGCTGACAGTCTGATGGGAACTCCCTTGTAGGTTACTGTCTCCTTATCTCTTGCTGCTTCTAGGATTCTCTCCTTAATTTTAATCTTGGGTAATATAATTATGATGTGCCTTGGTGTGTTCCTCCTTGGGTCCAACTTCTTTGGGACTCTCTGAGCTTCCTGGACTTCCTGGAATTCCCTTTTCTTTGCCAGATTGAAGAAGTTCTCCTTTATTATTTGTTCAAATAATTTTATCAGTTGTTGCTCTCCTTCTTCTCCTTCTGGTACCCCTATAATTTGGATGTTGGAATGTTTAAAGATGTCCTGGTAGTTCCTAAGCCTCTCCTTATTTTTTTGAATTCTTGTTTCTTTATTCTTTTCTGTTTGGCTGTTTCTTTCTTTCTTCTGGTCCTCTCGATTGATTTGAGTCCCAGTTTCCTTCCCATCACTGTTGGTTCCCTGTACATTTTCCTTTATTTCACTTAGTTTGCCTTCATTTGTTCACCTAATTTGAGATCAAATTCAGCCAATTCTGTGAGCACTCTGATCACTAGAGCTTTGAACTGTGCATCTGATAGTTTGGTTGGCTATGTCT
>NW_028087558.1:0-1115 GCF_014824575.4 Sturnira hondurensis | reverse complement strand
CTGCTTTTTTCTTTGGGTTCAGTGTGAACATCACTCCCATGCAGCAAGAATATAATGTTTTCAGTTAAATATTATGTTCTCATTTAAAGAATATTATGCTCTCACTGGTGTGATTCACTGGTCTGGGTGTCCTGCAAACTAAAAGGCCGTCAGTTGGATTCCTAGTTAGGGCACATGCCTGGGTTATGGGCCAGGTGCCTAGTAGCTGACACGTGAGAGGCAACCACACATTGATATTTATCTCCCTCTCTTACTCCCTCCCTTCCTCTCTCTCTAAAAATAAATAAAATCTTTGAATAAAAAAAATTAGCTTCCCTTATTATCCTCTCTTGTGGCTTTTTAATTTGCTCCTAATCTTTCTGTCACCCCAACCACAGATTGTAACGGTGTCTGTGTGGTTGTTTGGGTCCCTCTCTGTCCAGGAGTGCCTGCTCTTCCCTCTGGCACTTTGTAGGTCCTCGGTAAGTACTCACTCAGTGAATGAGGAGCAGGTGTGGGGGCTGGTAGATAAGTTTGGGGGGCCTGGGAGCCCACTAGCTGGAGATGTCCAGGAGGGTTGGACGTGGGGGACTCATGCTCCGGACTGGGCTCTGAGCTGGAGCTGGAGATCGGGAAGCCATTAGTACTGAGGGAGTAAAAGGAAGCCCAACCCTTTAAGGAGAGTTTGCAGAGTAGGAAGAGAAGAGGCCTTAGCAGAATGTGAGGAATACACAGCCAAACGTAGCTCACAAAAGGAGATGGAGGAGGTGTGGCCAGAGGAGGGGACAGCGGGCACCTGTGGTGTCCAGAGCCAAGATGAGAGAGCATTTCACGGACTCTGGGGTCAAGAGTGTTTGATGCTGCTGAGAGGGTCCAGGATGGCAAGACGCCTTCTCTGGAGCAGGGTCTATTGGATTTAGCAATTGGGGGTCCTTCTTTCGGGGAAGCAGTCGGAGGGGGTCTCTGTGTGCCTGGCGCAGTACCACATACAAGGCAGCTCTCAGTAAATACTGTGGAGGAAGTCAGTGACTACATTAGGACATGCATGAACCCCACGCCGAGTGTAAAAGGCCCCTCTCCGTCCCAGACACCACTTTGCCCTTTCCCCTGCTACTGAGCCTTCTGTTTCTTCCTTT
>NW_028087557.1:0-613 GCF_014824575.4 Sturnira hondurensis | reverse complement strand
CAAACATTTTCCTGCTCTGACATATCACATAAATTCGTACTCAGAGGAGAGATGCTCTACAGAAAAGCAGGTGTTTCCCCCCCGGAACCAGGCCCGGGGTGTTAACATTTCTATCAACTGGTCACGCAGAGGGTGTTTCACTTTTATTTATTTATTTTTTATGTTCCTACCAAAAGAAAACAGGATTAGAGACGCTATTTCCTCCGATGACGCGGGGCTGAAAGCAATTGGTCCGTGTGGGAGACCCCCCTCTTTCTTGCGCTTCCGTGGGCCTGTTTACATATAGTGCCTGTTTCAAAGTCAGCCGGCTCACGTCGGCCCTCCTGGAAGATCAGACGCGTCTTTGTCCAAAAATCCCTCCTCTTCTAGGGGGGGCACTCCGAGGTCACGCCGCTTGTAAACAGGCCCTCGGTTTCCCTTCTGCAAGTAAACATTTATTTCCTCGGAAGGGTGCGACTCATAGGATTTCACTCGTATGTGGGATTTAAAGCTGAAAGACAACACAAACCCACAAACACTCACGGACCCAGGCAACAGGGTGGTGGTGACCCGAGGGGAGAGGGTGGGGGCGGTAGGGGAGGGCAAAGGGGGAGGAACGGGGATGGAAGGAGAC
>NW_028087556.1:0-969 GCF_014824575.4 Sturnira hondurensis | reverse complement strand
AAAGAACTTGAGACACGTGGTTATAAACTAAGGGGGGGAGAATGGTGAGGGAGGGAGTTTGCGGGTGGAGGGGAATTAAGGGATGGAATAGAACAACTGTAATGGTATAATCAATAAAATATATTTTTTAAAAAAACCCATGAACTCAGAGACTTATTCCCTTCTTTGCTCATCTTCCTCCAGTTCTTCCCATGAAGTACTGCCCTGTTAGTCTATGCATTCATTCTTAAGAAGAGTTCTCAGTTGTCCTTCAGGTTTTCCTGGACTCTGTCCAGTACCACTCCTAGCTGATCTGAGGCCACCTCTCCTTCCCACCTCATTTTAACTCCCAGTGATCTCCATTATTCCCTGCCAGTTATCCATTTAACGTCAGGCACTGAGCCGTGGGCTTTCACATAATTAATTCTTAATACCTCACAACCCATGGAATTTGATGGGTGAATCCCACTGAACACATGAGAAAACCGAAGTTCAGAGAAGTAACGGACTTCCCTCCATCAGGAAGTTGAAGTGCTTTGCGACCCAGCAAACAGTGTGCCTTCTACTCTCAAGCAGCTGTGGCTGCAGCTACACTAGAAAGAAACAACTTAACTATGGACTCTGGAAAGCAACCCCGGGCAATACACGCAGCTCAGGTACTGAGTTTAATACTGGTTAGAGTTGAAACTTTACATGGAGGAGATCGCTGCAAGATTGTACTTCCAGGAGATTTTAAGCATTTAAAAAAGAAGAAGAAGAAGAAGAAGGATCTATCAAGTCTGGCAATGCTGCGGGATTCTTCACGGCCTTTAACGTGAGAATGGATATTGTGTGTCTCTAGGAGGAAAGGATGCTCAGCCTTTCTCAGCTATATTTAACCATATGGCTCGATTTTCCCTGACACCAGCTACTGACATCTCAAAGAACTAGTATCCTTCGGAAGGTCCTTTGGGAAATGCTGCCTCCTGGGACCCGTTCCTAATTTCTTTG
>NW_028087555.1:0-1747 GCF_014824575.4 Sturnira hondurensis | reverse complement strand
GAGAGGCAGGAAGACATTGTAAGCCCTGTAGAATAATTTTCCTGCTGTGCTGTCTGCTTCAGTATTTCAAATATCTCCCTGATGCCTATTTGAACATTTTTCTTGCTACTTAATTCCTTGTAGAAGTTAGTTTATAACTTTGTCTAATGAAAAGTTTTGATTCGATTCTATTTTTTATTACAAAGACTGTCTTTTTTTTTATTTAAATTATTTTATTGTTGTTCAATTATAGTTATCCGTATATTCTCCCCACCTTCCCCTCACCCCCTCCAAACCCATCTCCCTCCCTTGCTTCCACCCTCCCCCTTGGTTTTGTCCATGTATCCTTTATCGTAGTTCCTGAAAACCCTTCTCCCCACTGTCTCCTCCCCCCTCCCCTCAGGCTATTGTTAGATTGTTCTTAATTTCAATGGCTCTGGTTATATTTTGTTTGCTTTTTCTTTTGTTGATTATGTTCCAGATAAAGGTGATATCATATGGTATTTTCCCATTACTGCCTGGCTTATTTTGCTTAGCGTAATGCTCTCCAGGTCCATCCATGCTGTTGCAGAGGGTATAAGCTCCTTCTTTTTTTCTGCTGCATAGAATTCCATTGTGTAAATGTGCCATAGTTTTTTGATCCACTCATTTCCTGATGGGCACTTAGGTTGCTTCCAGCACTTAGCTATTGTAAATTGTGCTGCTATGAAACGTTTTTATTTTAAAAACATGTATATAAATAAGAGTATATGATAGCATGTAATAACTTTAACTAAATAATAATGCCAATAAAATCATAATTTAAAATAAATAGTTCAAGAAATTTGATATAAACCACATGTACAAAACAAAGTAGAAAATGTCCTTAATTATTTCAATCCTTCTGACTTCCCTAATTAATTGAGAATGATTTTCCATTGTTTTTTCTCCTATTATTTGATTGGATTTGTTTCAGTTTTATCATCAAATTTTAGTCAAGTTTCCACCATCACCACCCTTATAAAATGTAACACCTTATATTTGCATGCACTATTTCTATCTTTGCATAAATTTCTCCATTAAAAGAATAGCACCAGTTAAAACAGTATTTTCAGGAGGGAATAGAAACAAGGTAGTCTTAGGCATCAAGAAAGCTGAAAACTTACATCATTTAATGGTGACTTTTTTATGATGATCGAATCACCCCACAGCAAGTATAGAACAATCATTCATAATAAGGGCCTCAGGAGAATTCAGGTTCCCAGCTGTAGGAACACGTGGAGTCTCTCACTGCTGTCTCTTCCCTTTAATCAATCATTGCTGTTCTGGCCACTTGCTGGAAGCCTGGGAATTTCTGTGTAAAAATACCCATTTCAAACACAAGAAATAATGATTTGAGAGTATAAAATAACTATTCTTTTTTTAGAGGGTCTTTTTCTTCTCCTTTTAATTTAAAAATAATTTTAGTAAGATATAAGTATTTTTCTGAGACTGAGAGTAAAAATTTTGTAAGAGGCAGAATGAATCATCCTGTTATTGGGGGCAGGGGGTTGTAGAGAGAGAAACTGTGTGGTATGTGTGGGGTGTGCGAGTGTTCAAAGCTCAGTATAAATATTAGCACCTTTATAATTTTTCTCTCTTTAAGTTTTTAAAAATTGTGTTTCTTACAAAGCATTGACTTTGTGTTAAATATAGATGGTTTAGAGAAATTATTCATTAGTCCCTGCATATACACAGACATGTAATTACGTTGTCTCTGCACTGTAGGAATGATTGCAATTAGTAGGAT
>NW_028087554.1:0-767 GCF_014824575.4 Sturnira hondurensis | reverse complement strand
AGCTGGGGGCCTCTTCCAGGCACATGCAGGGAAGGTGGAGAGGGAGGGAGGGAGGGAGGGAGGGAGGGCAGGCTGGTCAGGACCCCTGGGGTCTGCGTCTGCGAAGGGGCCTTTCCTCCAAGGTGCCTCGCCTGGGCGGGACACTCTGCTTCAGGGGAGCCTTCCTTCCACAGCCTCCCCTCGGCTTCCCGGAGGCCAAGCCGGAGCCCCGGGGTCGGTCGGGAGCTCCCAGCACCCAGCTCCCTCCCACTGATGGGAAGGCCGGACTGATTGACCTCCCACCCAGCCCCAGCCCCAGCCCCAGCCCTGACCTAGACTGTCCCAGGGCTGGTCCTTATGATCACTGGGCCTTGGCCAGGCCACCCAGAAGGAACAGCCTGGGCAGGGGGTATGGAGGTTGGGGGGGTCTGTCTGCACAGCGGTTCCCCTCAGAGGGGAGGCTGGAGGGAGGTCCCCTGAGGGCGGCAGCTTCCGGGGCCCAGTGACGCTCTACAAGGGCATCAGCCCTCCCACTTACACTCTGAGCTTAATGGGACATCCGCAAATGCTGCCTGCAGGGAACTGAAGGCACCCATGGGCCCCCTGAGGAAGCCATTCTGCGGGGACCCTGCCACCCTGGCAGGTCGGGGCTCCGCCCGGCAGCCCTTCCAGCTGCCCAGTCCAAACAAATGTGGCTTTTTCCCTCTACAACACTTTTGTAACAATCCCAAAGTGGGTATTTACAGGGCAGGGATGAGGGAGGCAGCTAAACGCGGCTGAGGCCCTGT
>NW_028087553.1:0-628 GCF_014824575.4 Sturnira hondurensis | reverse complement strand
TTAAATAGCCCAATCAAGAGACACAGAATAGCAGAATGAAGAAGAAATCCTGCCCACACATATGCTGCCTACAAGACACTAACCTCAGGACAAAAGACCTACACCAACTGAAAGTGAAGGGCTGGAAACAAATTTTCCAATCAAATTGATGGGAGGGTGGAGCAAGAATAGCAGTGCTCATGGCACACAAATTAGACTTCAAAAAAGGGCCATAGAAAGAGACCTAGATGGTCACTACATAGTACTTTGTGTTTCCAGGGCCTCCCCAATCTCTCAGTCTGCACAATGAGGATGATCGTAGCAACTGTGAATCTGGTGCTGAAAAGTAGAGGTAGAAGGACTACAAGAAAGGTGTAGCTGGTGCAGCTCAGTGGATTTAGTGTGCACCTGACAACCAAAGTGCCACTGAAATGAAAATATTTTATATAAAAAAAAGGTATTGTTAAAATTTTTGGTTTTTGCTGTTATAAATCTATTGTTGGGGTATGCTTCTCTTACTTATTTAAGATAAAGCTTAGAATTCCTAAGAGGGCAAGTAAGAGAAAGATCAAGAGAAGCATCCATCCTGGTTTCAGGCACTCCACCAGGCCAGGCCAGGCCAAGGTTTGAGGTCTAGCTGGACCAGGCT
>NW_028087552.1:0-1543 GCF_014824575.4 Sturnira hondurensis | reverse complement strand
TTCTGTAGGAACTGTGTTGGAGCTCGGCCTCCAGACTCCCTCCCCAAGAGGACGGATGTTGGGAAGAAAAGGGAAGCAGCCGGGGGCTGTCCCCAAACAAAAGAGGAGAGAAGTGGACTCTGCCCATCACTTCCCCTTCCCCAACCAGTCCCATGACTATGAATAACTGTGAGCTTTTGGTTCATTTTTAATTATATTTATTGTATTAAGAAATAATGCAGGAACTGGAGGAATGACAGGTATAAATACGTGCTGACTACTCTCCCTTTGCTCTCATGCTCAGTAAAGACAGAAAGCTCAGGTTTGCCGTGGGGCGGGGCTGCCAAGGGGGCAGAATGAGCGTTGGGGGAGGATGTGGGAATTGTCTAGACACTCCCTCGCCTCCTTGTTCATCGGTGCCATCTGTGGGGGAAAAATGAGGAAAACAAACCAACGGCAATAACAGCAAAAGAAACAGGCACGGCCTGGTGTGGCTCGGGGAGGTGGGATACCAAAAGGTCACCGCGTATCCACGAAGGCAACGCACACGAAAGACGGAGACTGGAATGGTGCTTGATTTCTCCTGCTGTACATGACCCTGAACCCCAAAGTAGAAAAAGCAGCTGTACAATTTATACACATAGTCTCACACCGTGTCTTCATCACGCACCAGGGGCTCCTCACAGCAGAAGATTAAATAGAGACTTCCGGCCAGGATGGAGGCGTAGGTAGACACACTGTGCCTCCTCACACAACCAAAATAAGGACAATAACACTTGAGAAACAAAACAACACTTAGAACTGACGGAAAATTGAACTGTATGGGAGTCGGACAACCAAGGAGTTAAAAGATAGACACACTCGTGCAGACTGATAGGAAGGGCAGAGTCCGGCTGCCGGGTGGAAAGGGATCACTAGACAAACAGTGAACAGACCCCGGGCTCAGGCTGGCAGCAGGCAGAGCCAGCGAGATGGCGATTGTGAAGTGAGGCACTGTGCACAAGGCGGCCGGGTGAGCAGGCGGTCCCACATTCGAGTGCAGATGAACCAGGCAAAACTGAGAGAGACCACACAACCCAGGGTCTCAGGGCCAGAAAACAGAGGCTCAAAACACAGATTGAAAACACCTGTGGCGGTTGAGGTGCAGGGACAGACTCCCAGGCTCACAGGAGAGATCATTGGAGAGACCCACAGGGTCCTAAAATGTACACAAGCCCCCTCCACCCCGCCCCCATGGGAATGAGCACCAGAAAGTTTCAGTTTGCTTCGGGAAGCAGGGGAGGGGACTCAGATAGGACAGAGAGTGGACAAAGTGCCATAGTCCCCTCTCAGACCCCGCCCCCACATACAGCATCACAAACCAGCAAGGTGGGTTACTACTCCCTGGTGAACACCTAAGGCTGCGCCCCAAATACATCACAGGCATGATAAGACAAAAAAACATATGGCCCAAAGGGAGGAACAGACCAAACCTCCACAGCAAATACAACTAAGCGACAAAGAGGTAGCCAACCTATCAGATGCAGAGTTCAAAGCAGTGGTGATCAGGATGCTCACAGAACTG
>NW_028087551.1:0-1133 GCF_014824575.4 Sturnira hondurensis | reverse complement strand
TCGTACTTTTCCTGGTTACCTTTGTATTGATTTTTTCTGCTTAACTGATCATTTCTGCTATGCACCTGTAAATGTTAATCACTACCAGAAATGAAAATATAAAAATCAGCTTACACTTGCAATAAACGGAACAGTGCTTCACCTGCCTTTGAGCTGTGTAGTTGCCTGTTACCCAGCGCTGACGCCTACTCTCACCTGAGGGACCCTTAGATAAGCTGCGGCCGGATCGCGGCAATTTTCCTACTGGCCATCTCCAAAATATTGAAGTTCATGCTCTCTTCTCCTTTACGTGTATTTTTTCAACTTTTCTTTATCCCATTCTTTATTCTATATACACATAGAATGCCATTCAGGTTCTCACAATTTCTTTTTTCTAAACTATGCTGCCCTCATTTTAGACTTGGCTTTCGTTTTCTAAGAGGTCACTGAGAGTGGTAGTGTGACAAGTTTCTAGGGAACAAAGCATAGTTCAGGAGACTCACAAAAGCTAAGAAAGATTTTGAGGGGAAACTTGTATAGTGATAAACATCTTAAGCAAGAGTTGCTTAAAAACAAAATTCAGGAGTGCAGTTACCTTTGGGTAAACAGAAATATGTGATCAGTAATGAAAACCTAGATAGATTCAACAGAAATTTTGCATTGTTTTAGAGCAGCAATTTTCTTTTTTTTATTTAATTCTTATTCAAGTACAGTTTTCTGTTTTATATTCCCCGTCCTTCCCCCCACCTCCCTCCCATTTCTGCCCCCACCTTAATTATTGTCCATGTGTCCTTTATTCTTATTCATGTGAGTCCCTCCCCTTTTCCCCTATGATTCTCTCTCCTCTCCTCTCTGGACCCTGTCAGCCTGCTCTGTATATGAGTGTCATTGGTCATATTCTCCTTGCTTGTTTGTTTTGTTGCTTAGATTCCTGTTAAAGGTGAGATCATATGGTATTTGTCTTTCACCGCCTGGCTTATTTGGCTCAACATAATGTTCTCCAGTTCCATCCAGGATGTTGCAAAAGGTAGGAGTTCCTTCTGCCTTTCTGCAGCATAGAATTCCATTGTGTAAATGTAACATAGCTTTTTGATCCAGTCACTTACTGATGGGCATCTAGGTTGCCTCCAACTCTTGGCTATCGTGAATTGTGC
>NW_028087550.1:0-1279 GCF_014824575.4 Sturnira hondurensis | reverse complement strand
GTTACAGTGCAGTCTGGTGGTGGTGAAACAGACAAGGTTGGTGGTGAGTGATGACAAGTAACTAATTAGAATTTACTCTCTGGGCCAAATCTGGTATTGTGTTGATGTGTTGGGTAATGGAAGAGTCAAGAGAGATGGTATTCAGGGTCAGAGGGGTTTCCACACTCTGACTATCATATGGTAGGAGAGAGGGAAAGTCAAGGGTTTGAGGTGTGGAATGGTCACTGAAATTTCAGACTCCAAGGAAGGAAAAAGTGCTGATAGCCAGTGAGAACAGCAGCTGATCCATCTCAGTGGTTGCATTATTGCACACCTCACAGGAGGGGTCTGGACACAACAGCTGACGGAAGCGGGTGGAATCGTGATGCTGGCCAAGGGGGCTGCAGGAGACAAGAGGTACAAAGCTGCAGCCAGGACCAGAACAAGGAAAGGAGGACCTACTTGCCTATGAGGGTGGGGCCACCTGAAGCCTGCTGCCCCTTCACATTACCCCACATCCATGACTTCACAATGCACTCAATACCACTCACCCCAAGGCCTTCATTCACATCCCCATTCCTATGGCAACCCACTCCCATGACTATGGAAGGCTGCACTGAATCCCTGAAATTGTGTAGAACATGCTAAAGAGAATCAGAAAAATAGAGGAAAACACAAGTTACCTTTTAAACATAGAAATCAGCCCCTTTTTTTCCTCTTCTTCCCTCTGGTAGTATCTCCAACCTGGGAAACCAGGACACTGGGTTCTATGGGAGGAAGGTAGAAGTGCAGGTATTACAGAGGAGTCCCTTTATGGGAGACCACTGGCATTTTGGACTCGGAAAGCCCCATGAGTCAGTAGATGAAGTCAAATGGTCAATGATAATGTTAAAACGGTTCCCTTGTGTATGTTGCTTCACTAATAAACTATTTTTACTAATGTTATCTCATTTAATGCTGAAAACCACTTTGTGAAGCAGAGAGGTTGGTAGTTACACCAAAGAAGCATCTGATTATCTTGAAGTTAAACTACTGTCACAAAGTCAGGAGACACAAGTTCTGACTCTGGACATCTTTTGGGTCACACCCATTGCCCAGGTCCTTTACACTTCATACCCAGAGAAGGCAAAGCAGGGATTCTGAGAAGAGTCTCAGGTTCTGACTGTCTTCCCATGAACGAACCGCTCCTCTGAGGGACCTTTTTAATGAGAGGAACTGTGTCTAGCAAGTGACATGTAGATCATGGATCTGGTAGCTCACAGAAAGGAGAGAAAGGGTCACCCTTGGGGAGCTCAGGTGG
>NW_028087549.1:0-594 GCF_014824575.4 Sturnira hondurensis | reverse complement strand
AAGCAACGTTTTATACTAGTATTAATTACATGATTTTTAAAGATAATGTGTTAAACTCTGAAACAAATGTTGTTCCTGGGATTATTGTGGGAATGAAAAAGTCCAAAACGTTAAAATAATCAGTAGCCAAGTCTCAAATGATCTTAAGAATTGGCCTCCCCTTAAACGAGACAAAAAGCCTCAACATCAATCTAAATGAAAACATTTGGAAAAATGCTAAATAAAGTAAATATTACTAATATGAAAAACACTCTAAAGAACTTTATTTATGGACTTCCACATAAATATAAAATGCGATGGACATCACACCACACTTTCCAGGAAAAAAGGCAAGTCTCCTGACATGCTGAAAGTCAAATAGCAAAATCTGCAAGTTCAAACCCTGCAGAAAGAATGAGCCCGGGACAACCCCACGCACCCCGGCAGCAAAATGACCCAGGGAGCAAATAAGAATGGGAAGTCCCCAGCGACCACCCTAAAATCCGAAGGGCCGGCAGAGAGACAGGGGCCGGGAGGGACCAAAACACTGCGCCTAGCTCCGCCCGCCGATGCCGCCCAGAGGTTACGGGGACGGGCCTCTGCGGACCACCGTCC
>NW_028087548.1:0-705 GCF_014824575.4 Sturnira hondurensis | reverse complement strand
TCTTTTCAATATAGTATTAGAAGTTCTAGCCACAGTGATCAGACAAGAAAAGAAAATAAAAGGCATCCAAATTGGAAAGGAGGAAACAAAACTGGCATTGTTTTCAGATGACATGATAGTATACATGGAAAAGCCTATAGCCTACCAAAAAACTGCTTGAACTAATAAATGAATTTGGCAAAACAGTAGGATACAAAGTCAATATCCAGAAATCAAAGGCATTTTTGTATACCAACAATGAAACAGAAGAAGCAGAAATCAAGAAAAAAATCCCATTCGATATAGCAAAAAGAAAAATAAAATATCTGGGAATAAACCTAACCATGGAGGTAAAAGACCTGTATGCAGAAAACTATACAACACTGAAGAAAGAAATCAAGGAAGACACAAACAAATGGAAACATATACCACGCTCATGGATTGGAAGAATTAACATCATAAAAATGGCCATACTACCCAAAGCAATTTATAGATTCAATGCAATATCTATTACAGTTCCAATGGCATATTTCACAGACATAGAACAAACACTTCAAAAATTTATACGGAACCATAAAAGACCCCGAATAGCAGCCGCAATTTTGAGAAAGAAGAACAAAGTAGGAGGGATCACAATACCTGATATCAAACTGTATTACAAGGCCACTGTAATTAAAACAGCCCGGTACTGGCATAAAAACAGGCACATAGACCAATGGAATAGAA
>NW_028087547.1:0-2814 GCF_014824575.4 Sturnira hondurensis | reverse complement strand
ACTGAATCTTGTTTTAATCTTTCTCAATCTCGCTCTCCATCTCTGTCTCTCTTTCTCTCTCTCACACACACACACACACGCCCTCATCATTGTCATTGTCGCCATCATCATCATCATCACATAAGTGCTCTCTTGGGACCATAAGCTCAAAATCTGAGTGATCAAATTGATCATACTCTTGTACTTCACAGCCAGCTTCTGCTTTTCACAATTTTGTACATGGCACTTCCTCTCAGTCACCTGGTTCAAAAAAATCATAGTTACTTTAGACCTCTCCTTTTTTATCTTCACATTTCACAGAGGAGATAAGAGTTATTCATTATTTATCTGTTCATTAACACAAGATTCCTTGCATCACTCCCCTTTCTTTCCAGTATTATTACCCCCCTTATCACTACATTCAGGCTCCTGAACCTCCCAGTATCTCTGCTTCTAACCCCCCAACTCAAAGATCCTAGGTAGATTCACATAAGTATGAGTATAGCATATGATAATATCAGATTTTTGGACCAGTAAGGAAACAATGCATTTGTCAGTAAATTACTGCAAATAAAACCACAAAAACACTTCCCGGAATATGTCTGACACCTTTTATCAACATAAACCCAAGATTAATCTGATCTTAATGTAATAAGTGGAACCTTAAAAATACTGGAATAAAATGTAGATAAATAGTTGCTAGTCTGAAAATAGGAAAAACCTTTCTATGAAAAGAAATAAGATGAGAAATTCTAATGAAAAGTTGGACAGTTTAGANTATCAAATGCTGAAAGTCAAATGCATATGTGATAGAATTAATATGGACAAAAAATGAAGATACATCAATAAAAGGGCAGGACTAGATATGAACAGGCAACTCACAAAATAAGATATATAAATAATCTAAAATATGCAACAGATGTCCAATCTCATTAATAACAAGAAAATACAAATTAGTATAACAATGAGAGCATTTTTCACCTATCAGATTGGCAAAGATATTGAAGAATATTAACCTGGTGATAGTGTAAGAAAACAGGCATGCTTATAGACAGCTTTTGAGAGTGTGAATTGGTATAAAATTTCCAAAGGGCGATCTGACAATATTCACCAAAAGCCTTACAATTAAATACCTTTTTGATCCAGCAATTTCCTTGATAAGAATTTATGTCTTTGAAAATACTCTAAAAAATGTACAAAGATATATGCATTTTGTAAATTATTATAATAATATTTATAATAATAAAACATCAGTTGACATATAAAGATATATCAATAAAGGATTGATGAAACAAATTAAGGAATAGTGATATAATGATATATAATGTCATAAGACATCAATTAAAATAATGTATATATATTTTATTTTCATGAAAGTGCTCATGAGATACATAGAAAGGATTTTAAATTATGTAGGTGACATTTTATTTTTTTAAAATTATACATGTGAACTATTTAGGGATATACAGATTGCTGGTAGGGAGTGGTTGGTGTTGGTCATTTCTAGGTGATAGAATACTGATTTCCTATTTTAGAAAAAAGCAAAAACAAAAAATAAGACATTAGTCCTAGTAAAGATATAGTCTTAATCTTCAGCCAAGATTCTATTCTATATTTTTAACTCCAAATTACATTCCTGGTGCCCAGTGCCAAACTTAGAGGCAAGGGGCCACATTAAAAGGATGCTACTACAATCTAGATGTACAGTGAGTGAGTAAGGATACTGCTAAGAGAGGGGAATGATGAGACAATGGAGGAGTGAAATAATGCTGGGTTTCAGATCTGTCTGACTAGGAGCCCTTTGGCAAAGGGAAGATGTTAGCAGAAAGATGCTGGGTATTTAGACAGCAACGCAGAGCCCTGAACATAGCAGTGATTTGATGGTTTGGGGTTTTTTTAAAGTAGATGAAAGTGGTTCCACATGATTTCTATTACAGCCAGCTATATCGGTGGCATACCCAAAATATTTCTGGAGGTTTCAAGAAGACACTAAGAGAGGCAGTCTGGTGCATTAAAGGAAACATCAAAAAGGGAATAAGGACGTCAGTTTTACCCAACTAGCTGTATGTCTCCTTACTCTGTCCTCTGCCTAGGAGTCTGTACAGGTGACTGAATACCACTTTTTCAGAGGCGTCTTCTCTGACTTCAGGTCTCAAGAAAAAGGAAGAAGTCAGATCTTATTCTCATTCATCTGTGTGTCAGAACTCAGCTTACAAACTCACAAATCTGCCCTTCTTGTCTAGACTTGGCACTGACATACTTTGTGTCCTTCTCGTGTGTTGGACTTAACTGACATAAAGAATACTCCAAAGAGTCTGCTCAGAATAACCAGATACATCAGCCCAGAAAAACTGGGCTACTATCAAAGGCCTTAATCCCTGCACTTAACAAGCATTGGGCTCTTGCTCCCCTTCAAACACTACACTAAGCACTTTGGATTCATGGGAATATCTCGTTTCTTCATCATAGTAGCGGATCCTATTATGGTTAACCATAAAAGAGGTAAGTAAAGTGGAACTCAGGGAAGCCAAGTGGCATATCCTAGACCACACACACAGTGTACACATGGTGGAAGTCAGATTCAGTTGTAGGGAGACTGGTCATCTGCTGTTACTTACAGAGGTGCACCCGCTGCTACAAGGCCTGAGTCCCTCCTGCAAAACCTTACAGCTTTTCCACTAACTTTTTCACTTTCCTTTTAAGAAAAAAATGAGAAAATATGTTGATTGGGCTGGCATGTTATTGGACTGGGGGCTGGATGTAGCACAAAAGCCCTCAGGTCCCTGGTGCCTGTCTGAATGACAGGGCTGGGTTCAGGTGCCAGATTCCTTCTCA
>NW_028087546.1:0-1048 GCF_014824575.4 Sturnira hondurensis | reverse complement strand
CAAGACACAAACTGGGAGAAACTATGAATTACCTAAAACATGGGGTGAAAAACATGGGGTGAAAAAACATGGGGTGAAAAAACATCAAAGATGAAAGAATGAGAAAAATACACAGGATGGTGCAAAAGCAGCTTTACAGTTATTGACATGGACAATAATGTCATAATTATTAAGTAATAGGACAACAATAAACTTTGTTTCACATATTCACAACTCTAAATCTACTTTTGCCCCACCCTGTCTTACGCAAACATACACCACATAAAAACTACATACTAGTTTGAAGAAATGACAGGCCAAGACCTGAAAGAGCAGAGCAGTGCTGGGAGGCACAGCCTGAGGGGGAACTTGCCCTGGGGCTGCCTCACTTGGGGGGGGGGCTCACAGCCAAGACTCTTCAGAACTAAGCAGCAGCACCATTGAGCTGACCCACACAGGTGCTGCTTCATGATTCACCTGGAACAACACTGAGCTTCCAAACAGCCACGCTGCACTCACACCCATTAGTACCAAAACACAGCTATTTGCACTAAATAGAGTTTCCTTCTTCCCCACACCCCAACTCTGGAACTCCTGGCATTGTCTTGGAGCCAATGACCATCAGTTAGCAGACACCAGATGCCACAGACAGACTCAGGACCAGACACAGGCCCTAGACTCCAGAACCTGGGCTCCAGAGCAGACCCAGAACCAAAAGATGAGCCCCAGACCCTGGCCCCAATCCCAAAACTGTCCCCACGACCCAGGCCAGATCATTGACCCTGAATGCCGAAACCCAGACTCCAGAGACTGATGGCAAATACTGGACACCAGATTCCAAACATCAGAGATAAGAGCCAGAGCTGCACATGGACCCTCCACACACACACCCAGGACACAAAGCTGCACCTGAAGAGACTCCAGATCCCAGACACACAGACACAGATTCAACCCTAGACCACAGACCCAGGAGACAGAACCCAGACCTGTAACCAGGACCCCACAGCCAGACTCCAGAGCTGCAGCTGGACAATGGAGCCCAGTTGCCACATGCAGGAGTGGAACCTAG
>NW_028087545.1:0-1170 GCF_014824575.4 Sturnira hondurensis | reverse complement strand
CTTAACAAATAGCTTTGCTACGCTCAGCCAGCTGTCTCACCAGATCGACTACGAGCGTCGCTAAAAGGCCTACGGGTGGTGTTAACTTGAAGATGTCTCTTTTAGGAAGATACATTAAACTTGTGCCTAATCTAATAAGAAATGCCAAGCTACTTATGGGATGGAGAAAAACAGTTCAGAAGAGGTCATTTCAGTTTAATCCTTTTTGAAATTTGATTTGAGAAGAGGAAGGTGGGCCAGAACCAAGGCGGAGATTGTGCCGTGGGATGATGAAGCACAGCAGGGTATGCTGACCTGAAAACCCTGTTGAACCGCTCCATTCTTCAGGTTTGATTTCCAGAAAGTCTGTTCACAATGATCTCACCTTATCTCCTAAAGCAATCAGAAAGAGAAACCAGCAAGACAAAAATACTCAACATTTTTAGAAGAGGAAAGTTAGAAAGAGGTATGGCTTTGAAAATTTGGTCTGTAATAAAATTGACCTTAGTGGTTATATTTGTAAAAATTATAAAAATAATAGGACCCTAGGATTTCTGCCAAGATGGAGGCAGGGTAGAAACACTGTGCCTTCTCCCACAACCAAGTTTGAATACAACAAAGGTTTAGAGAAACAAAGACACAGCCAAAGGACAGAAAATTGAATTATACGGAAGTCCGACTACATCTAACCATTCAACGGGGATGGTAAGAGGGGCGGAGCCAGCAGTGAGCAGGGTCGGGCAGGACAGATCCCCCGACCCAGGCGCGCAGGGAGCCCAGAAGCAGTTGGGGTGCAGGACAGACTGACCGCGGTCGCACATTCGCGCACAGTGAGACAGACCATGCAGGCCCCAGGGGGCGAGGGCTGACGACGGTGGCACACTCGAGTGCAGTGGGACGAAACGCGTGGGCCTGGTGACGGCAGCAGCTGTGGCACCGGTGAGGGCCAAGGCGGCAGGTGGCAGACAGGACGCCATAGTCCCTCTTTGACCCCGCCCCCACATACAGCGTCACAACCCAGCGACTTAGTTGCCCTGTTCTAGTGAACATTTTAGGGCTCCGATCCTGCTACGGAACAGGCACAAACAGCCCAAAAAATGGTGCAAGAAGAACTCAAAGTCCAAGAGCCAATAACTCTATGCGACCGAGAAATTGCCAGCCTCTCAGAAGCACAATTCAAGACACTATTTA
>NW_028087544.1:0-630 GCF_014824575.4 Sturnira hondurensis | reverse complement strand
AAGAAAGCAAAATATAACCAAAGGCACTGAAGTAGAGAACAGGATGACAGTGCCCCGAGGGGAGAGGGGAGGGAATTTCAGGGGAACGGTTTGCAGGAACAAGTATAAAGGACATATGGACAAAAACTAAGGGGGGTGGAAATGGGAGGGAGGTGGGGAGCACTGGGGGGGGGCTGGGATGGGAGTAAAAGGCAGAAAACTGTACTTAAACAACAATTAAAAGAAGAAAGAAAGAAAGAGAGAAAAAAAGAAAGAAAATATGTATTAAGCACCTACTGTATATCTTGGTGGTTTCTATACCTACTGTATGGTGGTTTCTTGTCTACAACCTTATTTAATCCTTCACAATATCCTGAGGTGTACGCATTTCACAGATAAGGAAACCAGCTCAGAGAAGCTTAGTAACCTGCCTGAGGTCACACTGTTTATAGGTGGCCAAGCTGGCCTTCCCACCCAGGCTCCCGTGAAGAAGTTCCTCATGCCTATGGGGAGCCAGGGCAACCAGGCTTCTTGTTTGTCGAGGAAGAAACGGGTACCCAGAGCTGGGAAGGGAGTGCCTCGGGCCATGCCAGAGGCTGCTGGCAGAACCTGGCAGGGGTACAGAACTTTCTTTTGTCATTGGATGCCTGA
>NW_028087543.1:0-1689 GCF_014824575.4 Sturnira hondurensis | reverse complement strand
CAGAGTCTTCCTTGAACACCTGCTTGAGACAAGGACAGTTTCTAAGTCCCTGCATCCAGTCTACCTGATAGAGAAACAGGAAGGAAGGAAGGAAGGAAGGAAGGAAGGAAGGAAGGAAGGAAGGAAGGAAGGAAGGGAGGAAGGAAGGAAAGGAGGGAGGGAGGGAGGGAGGAAGGGAGGAGGGAAGGGAGGAGGGAAGGGAGGAGGGAGGGAGGGAGGGAGGGAGGGAGGGAGGGAGGGAAGTGAGAGAAAAGAAAGGAAAACAGGACTTCCTGGAAGGCAGAGTGGTGGTATTGCCAGCCCCGGACCCAAAGGATCCTTCAGTGGCTGCCTTAGCTCACTGGCATTGGCCAGCATGGCCAGGGTCACTGAGGCAAGAGAATGCTCTAGAGAGGGCTGCCACCATGCCTGAAGGAAACTGAGGTGACTCTACCAGCCTTGGACGTGGCTGTGAGCCTGAGTGGGGCACAGAGCTCTGCAAGGTCACGCATGGGCTCCAGACCCTCAGGCACCTGCTCTAAAGACAAACAAAATGTAAGGTGCGTGAGCTTTGGCAACAGACAGGCCCACGTTGGCACCACGACCCTTCTGCCTGTTAGCTCCATGACCTCAGCTCGTCCCATTACTGAATTTTTACTGTAAAAAAATCAGTAATAATCCCTCTCATAGAAGCTCCCCTCCTCCCAGTTTGTTTTGTTTGACTAACACGTCTTGAAAGCTTACTATGCACTAAGCAAATGCCATCTATGCATTATTATAATACTTTTTAGTCTTCACTGCAGTCCTGGACAGAGCCAAGACCTGCAGGTGTCTGAGCTGCTAGACTCAAGGTCAGACTAAGGACAGAGCCCTTTGGGTGGCCTCCCCGTGTGGTGTGTCTTCCTCACGACATGGTGGCCTCAGGGCAGTGAGACTTCTTATCTGGTGCCCAGTGCTCCCAGCAACAGTGTCCCAGCAAGTAAGGCAGAAGCTGCCTCACCTTTTATGCCTCAGCCTTTCATGCCTTTTATGAAGTCTCTCGGCATCATTCCTCACCTGCTGCATTGGGCAAAGCAGTCACAAGCCCGCCCAGATTCAAGGACAGGGACCTCTTGATGGGACAAGTGTCGAGGAATGTTTCGAGGGGGAGGCAAGCTCAGGGGTACACGTGGAAGAGACTGTCTGAGGAGGGACTTCCCTGTCTCCTGCAGAATCCAGTGGGAGGATCTCTCAGGCATAACAACCAGCGAAAGAAGCCAGACACAAAGGAGTGCTGTCGTGTGGCTCCATTCATGGGGCAGTCAAGGACAGACAAAACTAATCAATGGTCAGAAAGGTGGCTACCTGGGGTGGGGTGCAAAGGTGTAGGAAGGAGAGGGCCTCCTGAGCTCTGCTATGTTCTATATCCGGGTCACCAGGGTGGATACACAAGTACCTTCAAACTTAGAAGTCCATCAAGCTCTACACTTGAAATTCATGCACTGGACACACTAGGTCAATAATTTTTTAGACAATTATCCAGTTGAGGCCCCCACCCTTCTCCCTGCCTCCGCCAGCTTTCCTCGCCTGGAAAAGGCACATTCCCAGGCTTCCCCATCCTGGCTGGTGGGTGGAAGTGGGTGTGTGGTTCCACCCCCTCCGCTGGCCCTTCTGCTCCCACTTCCTTCCCAGCTTCAGGATCCTAAAGTCAGTGCCAGAGGCCAGGACCTC
>NW_028087542.1:0-575 GCF_014824575.4 Sturnira hondurensis | reverse complement strand
ACCGAAGCCACACCCAAAGAGACCCCAGATCCGACACCCATAGCCAAATAGAATCAAACCCAGGCCACAGACCTCAGAGACAGGACCTAAATACATAACCAAGACTCCACAGCCAGACTCCAGAGTGGAAGCTGGACAAGGAACCGTAATTGCCAGATGCCAGACACAGAAGCTGTACCACACCAGTCATGGTTTATAATTGAGAGGTTTTCTTAGGCTCCACTGAGAAAGAAATGCCAATCAGCCATAAAATAGGCAATAAGGAGCTTTATTGGGGTTTGTGCACCCGGGCGAGGTTCCTCTGGTCTGTAGAGGCCGGGAGAAGTCGCGCCCAAGCAGGGAATGTAGTGGGGTTTTATTTTCGTTGGCTCCCCGTGGGAGCTGGGGATGGTCCCCTCTGAACAAAGCAGCAATACAGCGTTGGTGGTCTCTTCCTCGGACTCAGGTTACTGTGAGGATGTCCGTCTTGGCAAAGTCCAGCCAGGGCTTCCTCCTATCCCCGCCCACCCTAACAATAATATTATTAATTGCATTTCTATAAATGATCTTGGATGCAGTACTGAAATATAAAATTC
>NW_028087541.1:0-1581 GCF_014824575.4 Sturnira hondurensis | reverse complement strand
GTAAGACGAGGCCCCATGCCTTCCATCCTTTTCTTGGTAGGCTAAATGGGCTTGTCCAACTGACATTTCTGGCTGGGAGCTGGGGAAAGTGGTGATGTGAAGGTCCATGAGAGTGAATGTGGTTTTCTTCAGTTATGGGAGCAGCCTTGGGCCATAGGTAAGATCGTCTCCCAGTCCCCAGAGAGATTGGAAGGATCATAAATCATCTCTTTCATCCACCTAAATACACACAAAAGAGAAGGCTTCACCCAAGAGCCCCTTATGTGGTCTGGAAATTTTTTTTAATTTTAGAGGTAGAGGATGGGGAGAGAAACAGAAAGACAGACAGACAGACAGAAACAGAGAGGGATAGAGAGAGAAACACTGATGTGAGAGGGAAACATTGACCAGTTGCCTCCTGTACTTTCCCCCATTGGTTATCAAACCCATAACCTAGGTATGTGCCCTGCAACCTTTTGGTGCACGGGATGATGCTTCACCCAACTGAGCCACCTGGCCAGGGTCCTGTTCTGAAATGTAAAGATAAATTGAAGCTAAAATATCTCGTTTCCAATTTTAGAACTCTTTGGCCTTGGGATAGTAATCATGGGTAAGCAGCCTTGTAATTGGGTCAGGTTGGGGGCTCTGGATACTAAGGCTGAAAGCAAAAGAAGAACAAAAGCAAAGCTCCATGGACGTTCGTGAGTATGTCACCTGCTACCTCTGTTCTGCCCTGAAGGTACGCTATGGAACATACGGGGAAATCCTTCTATTCTTTGCAGTAGATTTAGACTTAACTGTCTCTAAGCGCACGTGTTACAGTTAGAGAAGAATTGGGGGGAAAGGGAAATCATATTGCACTCCCCACTGGCAAGGGAGACTTGGAAGGAACCCAGATTGTGAGTGCCAAGATTACTCCAAACTGCTCTGCTGAAGGTGCTGCCCTTCTGTATGGAATAGCTCCGATTTTGAGGGATGTGTCCCCATAAACTGCCCTTTGCATAGGCAGGAAGGTGGACCTGGGGCCAGGCCAAGCCATGTGGAGAGGAGCAGGGTGAAGACTTGTGTGGTCAGAAGAAGGGGACCCTACTCTGAGCAGAGGCTAGAACGTGGGTTGTCCTCGAGGAAACCCTCTCTCAAGAGTATTCACACTTTTTTTGGATATGGGGAGAGTTGTATAAAGTACTGAGTTTATACATTTTGCTTTGCTTATATTTCTCCAAATCTTCCCTAAAATCAGATAGTTTTCAAGGGTGTTTCGGTACCAGAAACAAGGCAGCAAGTGGAAGTAAGGGCTTCCTCACACTTACCGCCTTGCTGACACACACATGGAAGGAGCAACATCATACTGACGAGAAGGGCACTTCAAGGGTTCCAAGGCTACTGGAAGGACGGGGTTTCATCAGCAAAAAGATATATATGGGAAAAAGAAAGGGCTGCAACCCAGACCGTGCAGACATGGCAAGCCACATGCACATTGTCGCCTGGGTGCCAAGATGAAGGGGTGCTTACATGGGAGAAAATGGGAGCTGAGGAAAGGGGACTTAGAACCATCGAGCTTTAATAGGAACAGTTCTTCCTGTTTGGTTCTTGGATGTAGCG
>NW_028087540.1:0-598 GCF_014824575.4 Sturnira hondurensis | reverse complement strand
GATGAAATTAGGAGGTGGGGCTTTTGGGAGGTCACGAGGGTGGAGCCCTCATTGATGGGATAAGTGACCTTTTAAAGAGACCCCAGGGAGCTTTCTTGCCCCTCCCCCCTGTGAGGACACAGGGAGGAGACGGCCAACTATGGACCATGAAGCAGTTCTGCGTCAGACACCAAGTTGGCCAGCACCTGAGTCCTGTACTTCCCAACATCAGAACTGTGACAGTAAATTGTGCTTGTGGTTTATAAGCCAGTTCACGTGGTTAATATATGAGTTCTTTATAATTTGGTGTATGGTGTGGTATGGATACCTTGTTAATACCCAGTCTATGGTGTTTTTGTTATTGCAGCCTAAATGGAATAAGACTTCTACAATGAAAAAAGGTTAAAACTTTACATAAAGACAGGATCAGTGTTGAGGTGAAGCCGGCAATGTCCAGCCCAGACCATTGCATCTGCAGTTGCTCTGGGGACCAGTATGCAGAAGGAGAAACGTTTGCAGTCAGCCCCTGAATTCAGGGTTGGTTTGTTATGCAGCATTATTGCAGCGATAGCTGACCTATACAAAAAGTAACTTGCCTAAGGACAAGCCACTTGCAGAC
>NW_028087539.1:0-504 GCF_014824575.4 Sturnira hondurensis | reverse complement strand
TCACTGAGGCTGTAGTCACCGGTGGAGGCGGGGCGGAGGTTCCTCCCACCTCAGCGGGAGGGGGAGGAGGAACTCCTCCCACCCACTGGGGATGAGGTACTGAAGCCCTAGGCCTAGGAGGAGTGCAGGCTCTGCCTACCTGTGAAGGTGGCGGCCTTGCAGCTCCGTTTCTGGGGGCCAAGGAGGACCCTGGTAACCCCTGGTGCAGCGGGTTAGCAGAGCCCACTTGCAGAGGCTGCGAATCCGTGGTGGAGACTTCTCCCACTTGCAGAGCAGGACAAGCCGTAGTGGGCCTGACCTCCCCAGAAGGCAGCGTCCCCACTGGAGTTCGTGCTCGCTGGGGTCTCCTGCTCCTTGGGTTTAGAGCATTAATGAGGTTTCTTTCCTCATCATCTTTCTCCTCCTGTGATCTACTATCAGGGAGGGGTTCTGAGACCCCTTTCTCCTTCTGAACCATTACACGCTTCTCTGTCTCTGGCATAAGGCTGTTGTGCAATATTATAA
>NW_028087538.1:0-1289 GCF_014824575.4 Sturnira hondurensis | reverse complement strand
TTCTTGATTTCTGCTTCTGCTGATTCATTATTAGTATACAAAAATGCCTTTGATTTCTGGGTATTGACTTTGTATCCCACTGTTTTTCCAAATTCATTTATTAGTTCGAGCAGTTTTGGGGGTAGAGTCTATAGGATTTTCCATGTACACTATCATGTCATCTGAAAACAATGACAGTTTTGTTTCCTCCTTTCCAATTTGAATGCCTTTTATTTCCTTTTCTTGCCTAATCACTGAGGCTAAAACTTCCAATACTATATTAAATAAAAATGGTGAAAGTGGACAACCTTGTCTTGTTCCTGATCTTAGTGGAAAAGCTTTTAGCTTTTGCCCATTGAATATGATGTTGGCTGTAGGTCTTTCATATATGGCCTTTATTATATTGAGGAATGCTCCCTCTATTCCCACTTTGCTGAGTGTTTTTTTTATCATAAATGGGTGCTGTACCTTATCAAAAGCTTTTTCCGCATCTATTGATATGACCATGTGGTTTTTGTCTTTGCTTTTGTTTATGTGGTGTATTACATTTACTGATTTGCAGATATTGAACCATCCTTCCATCCCTGGGATGAATCCCACTTGGTCGTGGTGTATGATCTTTTTGATGTATTGTTGCATGCGATTTGCCAATATTTTATTGAGGATTTTAGCATATATGTTCATCAGTGATATTGGTCTGAAGTTTTCTTTCTTTGTTGTGTCTCTATCTGGTTTTGGAATTAGGATGATGCTGGCTTCATTAAAAGAGTTGGGGAGTTTTCCCTCCTTTTGGATTTTTTGGAATAGTCTGTGAAGAATAGGGGTTAGCTCTTCCTTAAAAGCTTTGTAGAGGGACTTCCACCAAGATGGAGGCATAGGTGGAAACACTCTGCCTTCTCCCACAACGAAGTTTGAATATAACAAAGGTTTGGAGAACTAGGAAACACCCAAACCAGAAAACGGAATTATACAGAAGTCCGACAACTACGAACTGTTCAACGGGGACAGTAAGAGAGGCGGAGCCAACAGTGGAGCTGGGTCGGGCAGGACAGATCCCCCAACCTAGGCGCGCAGGCAGCCCAGAACCAGTTGGGGTGTGAGGCCGACTGACCACGGTCGCACATTCGCGCACAGTGAGACGGACCACACAGGCCCCAGGGGGAGAACCAGTGGTGGAGGGCTGACGGTGGTGGCACACTCGCATGCAGTGGAACGAAATGCGTGGGCCTGGTGATGGTGGTGGCTGCGGTGCCAGGGCCGTGGCAGCAGGCGACAGACGGGAAGCCATTGTCCCCCTTTGACCCCGCCCC
>NW_028087537.1:0-1419 GCF_014824575.4 Sturnira hondurensis | reverse complement strand
TGTTCCCAACTTGCACTTTTTTTGCGCTGGTGGAAATAACGCCTCCTGCAGGTGAAGGGAGGCTCCATATTCGTGCCCTGCCAGCACTTGTGCGATAAACCAATTGGCGGGGTGCTGCCAATTTAGATTCAATGGAGGGTGAGCCACATGATTGTCCCACCTAGGAGGATGGGTCATGCATCTGTGTGCCATCTGGGAAGACCCAGAGTGCTTGGGTGTCACCATCTTGGACACCTCAGATTCCCTGGGTGTTTCCATCTTGGACAACCAGGCATGCATGGGCGTCACCAATATGGAAGACCTGTTGTGCTTTGGTGCCCCAATCTTGGAACTGGGCAAGCTGGTGGGCTAAGGGTTTTCTTCAGATTATGGGCTCTGTGCTGCTGCTGTGTGAGCACTGCACTAGTCAGATTCTCTGTGTAACTGGTTCTGATAGGGATAGCTCCAGTTTTGAAAGTCACCAACTGGGGTCCAAGGGTGAGCATCTGATTTATAGGGTGTTTGCAAGGTCTAAGCTTCAGAAAGCTGCAGGATGTCCCTGTGAATCTAGGGACTTTGGGTGGAAGGGCCTTTTTGCTGCCACATACTGAGTTTAAGTACTGAGCTTAACTATAGTCCTTCCAGTGTGGGAAAGGAACCAGGATGAAAAGTGAAAGATGGTTATATCTGGGTGGGTAAAACTATGTATCAAAGATGTAAAAGTTTTGAACCTGGAGTAAAGGAAACCTCAACTACTTGTTTTCTGGTTTTGTGAGAAAAGAGATTTCTCACGTTGCTTCTGTTTCTAATCAGAAACCTTCTGTATTATAAGACCTAAGAAAGGTCACTGCACAACCTAGGAAAGGTTGCCTGTAACTGGTTGGGGAGAATGGCTTTTCCACTCAGGATCTAGGAAGGGCCATTTGGGGCTGATGAGACCTTCAGCCTGAGGCAAAGTAGCAGGTCTCTGTCAGGAGACCCGGTCTGAAGGAACACATCTCTGCAGGGCATCAATGGATGACTCAGCACTAGAGAATTCCTCTACCTGTTTATTGTTCTGGAACTCCAAGTTTTGGGTTTTGCTCTATATCTGCTCTGAAAAGAAAGTTGAGGATTCCAAGGAAGGTTGAAACTTCATACTCCATAGGAAAGTGAACAAGGAAAAGTATTTTCCTTCATGCTTTGTGTTTTTCTCCCTACCTGATCCCTCCTAAATTTGGCATTCTGAAAAAGTGAGTGATCACATAAGGTTTCTTTTCACAAATCTAATAAGACCAGTCTTTAATAGTGGCTTTGTTAACTCAGATTTTGACTGGAATGTCTCACCTGAAGAAGGCATGTATGGATTCTGGTGGTTACCAGAACTGAGATTGACTTGCAAAGCTAGTGAAAGCCCAAAAGAAAAGCTTGGTACTTTGGTTCATTGTGCGGTTTGTAGCG
>NW_028087536.1:0-527 GCF_014824575.4 Sturnira hondurensis | reverse complement strand
GTGCTTCTGAGAGGCTGGCAATTTCTCGGTCGCTTAGAGTTATCGGCTCTGGCACTTTGAGTTCTTCTTGTGCCATCTTTTGGGCTGTTGGTGCCTGTTACATAGCAGGATCGGAGCCCTAGGTGTTCACTAGAGCAGGGCAACTAAGTCACTGGGTTGTGACGTTGTATGTGGGGGCGGGGTCAACGAGGAGCAATGGCGTCCCATCTGCCACCTCCCACCACGGCCCCCACAGGTGCAGCAGCTGCCACCGTCACCAGGGCCCGCATATTTCGTCCCACTGCACGCGAGAGTGCCACCGCCGTCAGCCCTCGCCCCCTGGGGCCTGCATGGTCCGTCTCACTGTGCACGAATGTGCGACCGTGGTCAGTCTGCCCCACACCCTGACTGGGTCCGGGCCACTTGTGCGCCTGGGTCGGGGGATCTGTCCTGCCCGACCCTGCTCGCTGCTGGCTCCGCCTCTCTTACCGTCCCCGTTGAACAGTTCATTGTTGTTGGACTTCCGTATAATTCAATTTTCTGTTCTT
>NW_028087535.1:0-1015 GCF_014824575.4 Sturnira hondurensis | reverse complement strand
GGGACAGTGGCTCTCACTGGCATTGCAGGGCAACTAAGTCGCTGGGTTGTGACGCTGTATGTGGGGGCGGGGTCAAAGAGGGACTATGGCATCCTGTCTGCCGCCTTCCACCACGGCCCTCACCGGTGCCGCAGTTGCTGCCGTCACCGGGCCCATGCGTTTCGTCCCACTGCTCGCGAGTGTGCCACCGCCGTCAGCCCTCAGCCCCTGGGGCCTGCGTGGTCTGTCTCACTGTGTGCGAATATGCGCCCGAGGTCTGCCCCGCACCCCAACTGGTTCCTGTCTGCCTGCGCGCCTGGGTCGGGGNACCCCTCTTACCGTCCCGTTGAACAGTTAGATGTAGTCGGACTTCCGTATAATTCAATTTTCTGTCCTTTGGCTGTGTCTTTGTTTCTCCAAACCTTTGTTGTATTCAAACTTGGTTGTGGGAGAAAGCACAGTGTTTCCACCTATGCCTCCATCTTGGCGGAAGTCAGGTTTCAACTCTTAAATGAAAGTAAGACAGTTTTAAGACTGTTAGCTGTGACATTCTGATATCCAATACTGAGCATAGTGATTTTCCTAGAACTAAAATTTTTCTCCTTAAGATCACCCTCGCTGTTATTACAGGGACTACTTTAGGTCCCACTTTTGATTTTGACTGTTCATTTGCATAAACACACCAAGAGCAGCCTGGATTACTTATGATCTTCAAGTCTGCTTTGCTGGAACTCACACAGGGAACCTTCAGATTGACTTCTCAGTCTGCCCCTCAGGGCACAGAAGCAGATCCACACACCTGCCATCTGGCTTCGTCTGTACCAGTCATTTCACTCAAATCCTTGAGCCTCTATTGTGCCTATAGGTTCCTTTTAGCCATCTTTCAGGAAGGCAACCTTTGTTCCTTCCCCGGAAAGACTGGCATGAACCGCACAACTAACCAAAGTACCAGGTTTTTCTCGTGGGCTTTTGCTAGCTTCATCAGTCAATCCCAGTTCCTCTGAGCTCTCTGGTAACGACCAGAACCCAGACATGC
>NW_028087534.1:0-1271 GCF_014824575.4 Sturnira hondurensis | reverse complement strand
AGTTGAGACACTTGGTCATAAACTAAAAGGGGGGAATGGTGGGGGAAGGGGGGTGCAGGGTGGAGAAGAATGAAGGGGGGGGGGAATAGAACAACAACTGTAATGGTATAATCAATAAAATATATTTTTTAAAAAAAGAAGAGTAAGCTTTGCCCAAACACAGAGTAAGGGTTGGAACAGCACCAGGTTAGGACTCTGGATGGAAAAGCCCTGCTTTCTAAAAAACTGTGGACTCAGTCTCCTCCATACCAACACAGGGGAGCTCAATTTTGGACACCAACCAAGGGGCCAGTCCCATCCCACACAATCCACCATGACACCGTGTCACCAGAAAGAGCAAAACTATCCCATGAACCATGTCTGAGTGAACTTTTGTCCTTTATGCTTTTTGCCTTCTTGTTTTAATTTTAGAACATTTTACCACCAGACTCTAATCCAGTTTAATTTCGGTCATATCACTTCAGTAGATGATATGAAAAAGGAATCAATTTATCAGCACATTAAGACTTCGGGGAATAGTTTAGAATGCCAAAGATAATATTGACGAAACACAAGCATAAATAGCATAAACATAATTTAAGATCAAGATAGCTGAAATGACAGAAGCCAACTTAATCACTTTATCATACAGAAAAGAGTGTCTTCTTTTGGCAAGAGGAGTTGTTCTTTTACCCGTGAATCAGCAAAGGGAAAGAGAGATTAAAAACCCCTCTCCTGAGGGGAAAAATATATTGCTTAAGCACATGAGAAAGGCTAGAGGGAATATTATTCAAGAGTTTTTGGCAACAGTAAGGGCAGAGTATGCTTCTCAGGTTCCCAGATGGATTTCATGATTCTTGCTCCTATTATGAAAAAAGAAAACTAAGTCACTATAATTCAGCTCTACTGAGGGTTAAATAAATGTATGCAAATTCACCTGAGAATATAACATATTTTTACAATGTTTGGTAAAACGATTTCAAGCATAAGACTCTTCTTCAACTCAGTCAACAATGTTATAGGGTCTCTACATTAAACCAGACCTAAACTTGGCAATGGACAAAAAGTTTTTTTTAAGTTACTATTCTTCAAAATTTCATACGTATAGCTGTAGTGAGATATAAATATGTTAAAAAATAGCTTTCCATATCAGAAATCATATAATAGGCCACTCTTCAATCCATTTGTTTTTTTAATATATTTTATTGATTATACCATTACAGTTGTTCCATTTCCCCCTTCATTCCCTTCCCCCCCCGCACACTCCCTCCCCCACCATTCTCCCCCCTTAG
>NW_028087533.1:0-1667 GCF_014824575.4 Sturnira hondurensis | reverse complement strand
GGGAGGAATGGTGGGGGAGGGGTATGCAGGGTGGAGGGAAGTAAAGAGGGAAAAGGGATAACTGTAATGGCATAATCAATAAAATATTTTAAAAATAATAAAAAATAAAATGCTTTAAGAATTATAGGCCGTAGCCCTGGCTGGTGCAGCTCAGTGAATTGAGTGCCTGCCTGCAAAACAAAGGGTCACTTGTTTGGTTCCCCAGGGCACATGCCTGGGTTGCAATCCAGGTCCCTGGTTGGGGGAAGCACAAGAGGCAATTACACATTGATGTTTCTCTCCCTCTCTTACTCCCTTCCTTCCCCTCTAAATAAAAATAAATAAATAAGATATCTTTTAAAAAGAATTATAGGTAGCTGTTTGGAATTGAAATTAATGCATTATATGAAACTAATTGAAATTAATATCCTTTGCATCAGTTCTAATGCTATTGGTTTATCTTAAAGTATAGTATGGGTTATATGCTTTAACTTTTTATGGTTACTCTACTATTAAGCAATAGTGAAAGTGAATCTTTATTCTTTCCCTTCCAACTCAGTCATGTTTGTTTCTACTTCATCCAGAATTCCTGGTTTTATAATGGTTAAAGACAAATAAACTAGAAAGTGAAATGCATCAGGGGAAAGAGGTTGAACAGGGTAAATTTGAAAACACCATTCTCTAAAGCCAGATTTCAGAAATTACTTTTGCTTACCCATAAGCGGAAGGCACTCTTTAGAACTAATCTAAGAAATTTGTCGCAAAAGCTTTAAAAAGTCCCATCGGAATTAACTATCAGAAAACACTAAGGAAAGTCAATAGTATTCAAGATTGTGAAACTAGGACTGTGACTTTAAAAGCATTTTCAATGTTAAGGTTTTACTGCCTACGTATTTAGATAGATTCCCTGGGGTGTAGTATAAATTTATGATTATTTTTTAAGTGGCAATTTCACTAGTGGCACCTGATAGAAAACTTAGCCTTTTCACTCTGTTTCAAGAGGGCAATAAAATGATGCACTTCTGAAAATGACTATGGTGCACTATGTATCCTTTAGTAGGATATGACTTGTTTTTGATATTAGAAATCTCTAAGGGAAAGAGGAGAACTGAGCAGGGTCTGAAAAATATTCATGTGGAATATCCAAGGTAGTGCTTACAGTAAGGCAGTGGAACCATAGGCAAAAGAGTCAAGAAAGTTTTACGTTCAGAAGTCAGTTGTTGTTATCCATTCTGTTATACGAAGCTACGAAGTCCAATTGAATAAATTAAAAGTCAAATTAAAACTTGAATGAATATGCTTCTGGTTTTGGTCAGCAGAGAATAGGGTGGATTGTCATGATGTACCATAGTGTCTGTGTGAATTTAGGTAAAAAGATAGACAGATACTTAGAATATATATATATATATATATATATATATATATATATACACACACACACACACATATATATACATAATATGTGTATCTGTGTATCTAAACATGTGTATTTATAAAATCATAGGAGAATGTAAACATAACAGGGAAGACAAAAGGATCAGAAAAATATTTAGTTTGAAGTGTCTTCCTTTTTTTAAAATATATTTTATTGATTATATCATTACAATTGTTCTATTCCCCCCTTCATTCCCCTCTACCCACACCCTCCCTCCCCCACCATTCTCCCCCCTTAGTTTATAACCACGTGT
>NW_028087532.1:0-2235 GCF_014824575.4 Sturnira hondurensis | reverse complement strand
AATCTGGCATAAGAAACTCTTCTTTATGCCCACCCTACCCACAAAATACAGACAAAATAATTCTGTGAATACAGTTCCGCTTATCAACACTGACACTTAATAAGCCACCAGAGGCCAACCCTTGTCACCACAAAACCCACTCACATCTCCACAACCCACACAACGTTCCAACTGAGGACTATAACACAGTCACGTTCCCGCCAAATAGGAGGGAACCAGCCCATGAACAACCACCAACATGCTCGGCCTTTCCCACCAGAGAGCACAAAACGCCTGTTCATCTGCCAGTGTCTCCCAGGTGACGTCATGTCTTCTAACTCCCATACTGGGATGTAAAGTTGGCTACTGATACCATGTGTCGTGTTGAATAAAAATGGAATGACACAGGGCAACTTTATGTATCCAAAAATACATGTTATTAATCTAAGAAAGAAGCACTTGATACCTCTATGGTCCTCATTTCTGCAGCTGCCCTGTGGGCACAGCTGGCGTCTATAATCACCTTCCCCCCACCCCCTCCGTATGCCCATTGCCCTCAGCAATTACCTTATCTAGTCGTCATTCTCTGTCAGGTGGGTTGAACAATCCTTCGCTCTGGAAGGTGGTGGTTTATTATCGGTCCTGCAGAGTTGGGGGGTTGTGATTTTACAACTGTGATCACAGACGCAGGAAGAAAAGGAGGGTCCCCTGAGTTCCATTCACCCTCCTGCTTACCCCTGTTCTGTGGAAGGAACCCAATCCTCCCACCTCAGTAAACACCCCAATTTTGCCCGATGGTTCACTGTCAGGAGGAGTCAGGAGGGGCCACAGAAGAGTCTCAACCGCTAATTTCATGCATCGTGCAGACCATGAAGTGTTGGGGATGAGGAGGAAAAGCCTTGGTGGTGGTGAGCAGTATGTGTCCCCTGTCCACCCTCAGAGTCCCAGACCCGTGACTCCTGCCTGTAGGAGGAGAGACGTGGATGAACAGGAGCCTCAATTCCACCTACAACGAGGCTGGACTCCAGTGGGAGTCCGCAGACACCCACCAGGCTCTGAGGCCCCGAGTCAATCTCCCTTTCTTTACCAACATCTCTCCAGGGGAGACTCTGCTCTCACCCTCATTGCAGATGGACCTCAGCGTGGCCGCTACAGCTCAGCTGTCACACCCAGGGTCAAGGAGACAGACACTGCACAGACCTAGTCTGCTCCATTCCTTGACAAGAGCCAAAGTTCTTAGGGAAAATATCCAGCTGAGTGAACTATCCAGTAGTTGGCAAGGACCCAAAATTCAAAAATGGCCCAAAGAGATCTGGGAAGAGCAAACCTGTGCCTGTAAAGAGGAAGGGAGACAACATACAGGTAGAAGGTGGTGACAACAGCGCTGTGTCACCCACACCAGCGTGTCCACTGTGTGCTCCCATGTGCACAGTGGCATCTGTGAGGCAGGACCGGCCCCGTTCACACGTCTCACCCAGGACGCAGTGTCTGGCAGACACAGTGAGGCTGAATCAGTGTTTGCTGGGTGTCTCCTGTCTCAGTCTTTGGGGCAACTGCCACCAGTGCCCTTTTTCCAACTTGCCCTAGCGGTGGACATCAATGAGAGGTGCACTCTGAGTCCTCTGTCCCCACAACCACACTCAGAATCATAGCCGTCAAAGACATATGTCAGAGATGCTTCAGGTGGGCCCGCCCACTCTTCCTCCCAATGAGCCTGTCCATTCTTTTATGGATAATTTGAGCCGCCTGTGCCTGGTCTTGAGACCTGCGGTGGTTATGGAGAGCACAGTAATCCCCCCTGAGACCCTCAATCCTGGGATCAGGGAGTTACCACCTGAGCAGTGGGTTCAGACTCTGTACCTGGACAGAGCATACACCTTCTCCTCCACCAGCCAGTGTGGGGAGGCCACCAGGGGGCAGCAGAGCCCACCCGGCAAAGCCTCTTAGAGAATCCTAGGGCCTGCCCTGAGGAAATCTACCATGCAAGGGGATCATTATAATTTCTTTTTTTGAATAATCTCTCCATTTATTAGTAATGAAAATAATTTAATTGTGGTAAACACGGGGTCATTAACCACCGTTCGCACCTGTAGAAAGAGTAGTAACTTTTCCACACTATCACCTCTGATACTGGTGACATACCACACTGACTCTGACTCTCTCAGGTTGGCTTCTTGTAGAATTGGCCTGCTTTTCCATCACACGTCCTGGTAATTCATTCCTGCCCAGCCCACCCCATTCATGCTCACACTGTAA
>NW_028087531.1:0-2472 GCF_014824575.4 Sturnira hondurensis | reverse complement strand
AAGTAATTCCTGGGGTGCATTTTAATTTTTCTTCAAGCCAGAAGACAACGGGCTGAAACGGTATCTATTGAAGATGGGGTATGTCACAGGAATTAGATAACAGAAAAGCCCAGAAGTTCAAAGACCGGGTTTGGACAATTCACACATAGTACATATTGCAAAGGGCAATGATACTTCATTTTCTTAAAGACAAAATAATCTATCATATTGCCCAACGTATTGATTTTACTTCCATTTTTATAGTGTTTAGAGTATACAATCTAAAGAAAAAGCCAAACATTATTAGTTGTTTGAAAAATGTTCAAGTCACCACTTGTAAAGAGAAAAACCTTTGTTTTGTTCAACTGTTTCCCCTCCAAATAGTAGAAATTAAAAAATGCTCTTCTCCCCATGAATTCAGAAAAAAAGGATATAATTGAACAATAAAACAATTTGAAAAAGGTAATACAATACCTGCGTTGTATGGGAATCCAGAGGGCATGTGGGGGAAAGAGGCACCCTACATCACCCCACAACTAGTGAACAGATGGGGCCTGAGCTCTTCTAGAAGAATCTGGCCCCTCGAAGGAGCATTCTAAATGGAGCACACACAGCTAGGAAGTATTCTTTCTCTTTGGGGCCACGTCATTATCCGGGCTCCCTGTAGCTCTTCCATGGTGGATGTGGGAAACATTTCAATCTCAATGTTGTGTTTTTATAGTTTTCCTTTATAAAACAAAGGCTGACACTTAAAATGCTTTTGTTTATGCTCGAGCCGTGTACCAGGCGAAGCAAGAAGACGAGAGTGGCCAGCGCCAAGCCCAAGGCCCTCACCACAAGCAGGGAATGGCCAGCGTCAAGCCCAACACCCTCACCACAAGCAGGGAGGGACTGAGAGCCGCTGCGCCAAGCAAGGCCCTTCCTGCCACCAGCCCAGCAGTGGCCGGCTTTGCCCCTTCTCATAATTTGTCCCAGGAGAGTTGTCACATAACTGGAAAATAGTGCGATGGAAAACACCTATTTGCTCAATTGTTAAACATAACTCATGAGGGCATTTCTGGAAAAAGATAATGTCATAGTTGGTCTTTTATAGGTACTTTTAATTGCTTGTAATCATGTTAATATATTCAAACAGAAAAAGATTATAGATATAATGTGTGGAAGTCACATTCACAGCAGATAAAGTACTAAAATTTTTCTCTCAAGAAAATATGGCAGTTACATCTTTGGATGGTGTAGTCCACTAATGAAAAAGAGATTGAAAAGTCTCTTTGGTATTGCATAGGTATTGAAAAAGAGAGTGAGGATTCTTTACTTCGTATTTCTATTTTTATCTTATTTGAAACATACAAATCAACCAGGAAAAAATAAATTAATGAAATGAGTTTAAATTAATGTTTAAGTAAATCAATGTTTCAGTTCCTACTGAAGCATTAATTGTCCAGAAAATCCTATTTACTATTTTATTTACCTAGATTTTTTTAGGTTTTATTTTCAACAATTTTAATTTTCCCTCCAAGTTGCAATACATCAAACAATTATTAATACATCAAAGCAACTCGACTAGAAAGATATATCAGTGGATATATTATTGGATATGCAACTGATATGCAATAAGCTGTACATATTTAAATGATACGATCCGATGAGTTTTGACACATACACTTGAAATTGTCAACAATAAGAGGGTAATAAACGCAGTCAACACCTCCCCACCTTTCCTGATACCTCTTTGCATCTGTTCTTCCCATTCCTCCCCACACCACCGCTTCATGTCACCAGTTCCGATCTGCTTTCTGTAACTATAAATTTGTTTTTATTTCCTAGAATTTTCATTTTCTTCCTAGAAACATACATTAGGCACTCTTTTTTTGTCTGTCTTTTTTAAAAATTCATGATACTTATTTTGAGATCTTTCTTGTTGCTGTATACATAGATAATTTTCATGTACTTTTTTTCTTAGACCATTGTATTTTTCAGCTCTAGAAGTTTGATTTTGTTCTTTTAAAATACATTTTACATTTCTGCTTAAAATGCTTTATTTACTGCCTTCTTGTACATATAAGATAAAGTTATCATAACTACTTCTCATCATTATCATCTGTGTAATTTCTTAGCTATTTCTTTTTTTTTTTTTAAAGATTTTATTTATTTATTTATTTTTAGAGGGGAAGGAGAAAGGGAGAGAAACATCAATGTATGGTTGCCTGTTGTGCATCCCCTGCTGGTAGTTAGCCTGCAAGGAACCGGCCTGCAACCCAGGTATGTGCCCTGACTGGGAATCGAACCGTGATCGCCTGGTTCGCAGGCCCGCGCTCAATCCACTGAGCTACGCCAGCCAGGGCTTAGCTATTTCTAATTCACTGATTTTTCTGCTTAATATGTGTCATATATCTGCCTCTCTTACATGCTAGACAATTTTCTATTGAATGCCAACAATTATGAATTTTGCCTTATTGGGTAGTGCACAACATTTGTATCCCTATAAATATT
>NW_028087530.1:0-962 GCF_014824575.4 Sturnira hondurensis | reverse complement strand
GGTCATCCTAGATCATTGGATGTTAGATAATGAGAGTCTTTACTCCCTGTAAGAAGAGACACAGGGAAGAAGGCAAATGGGGGTGGGGGGGCCCTTGAAGATGGAGGAAGAGTTTAAGGTGACACAGCCCCAAGCCCAGGGACACCTGGAGCACCAGAAGCCAGACAGGAAAGGAAGGTCCCCCTGGAGTCTGTGGAGAGAGGGTAGCCTGCTGTCACCTTAACTTGGGACTTCTGGCCCCAGAGCAGAGAGAGGATTTGGACTGTTTGAGCTGGCAGTGTGTGGTCCTTTTTCTCTTGGGCCCAGAAAACAAGCAATGTCCTTCCTAGAAATGCAGATGCCAGCTGACAAGCAGAGCCACTGAGTGGTCAATGTGAGGACACACACCCTCCAGCTGGGAGTGGGGTTTTAATCACTGGAGGATAAGTGGAGGTTGTCCAGGTCTAGTGGACAGGAGCTGGGGTGCAGTGTCCCACAGGAAGGGCTGTCCAACACACAACCTGGATAAACCATGCACTTGCTTCATGAAGGGGAATCTCTCAGCTTGGGAAGACCCTATGCCACTATGTTAGGTGAGTTTTTAAGTGTGGACTGAGCTGACTTCCCTGTTTTAAACAGTACACCCTTGATCTCAAACGTTAGTTTGAAGACAACCAAGAATAGTCTTCTTGAAGGGCACAGACTGTGAGAGACCAAAGATGACGTGAGAAAATCCCCTTTAAAAGTGTATTCAGCTAACAAGTGATGAAGGAATGACAGAATAGATTACTATTACTATTACTATTACTATTCTGCCACTTATTACTTAGTCTCATCAGCTGCTAACATCATAAAAAGGAAAACAACCAGATATCATGTGCCCCTTGATAGAACAGCATACTACCACCTCTAAAGGGGCCCTGGAACAAGAAAAAAATAAAACCAGAATTCAATCAGGCATCCAGACTCATCTGTCACTTCAC
>NW_028087529.1:0-501 GCF_014824575.4 Sturnira hondurensis | reverse complement strand
CTGCTCCCACTTCAGATGCCAATCGCAAGTAGCGGGTTCCCAGAGCACCCACACTTCAACTATTTCCTGTAATATGTGATATTTTTTTTTTCTGGCTGACCACAGCTCTTAGTCCCTGGATACCTGAAGATCCAATTTTACTGCTGGGGTTTGCTTACTATTCCAAATGGCCCTCTTGGAAAGCATTTACACTGATTCTTATTCATATGGCTCAAATATTGTCCACAGTAACTATTCTTGTATTTCTTGCCCATCCACACAATTCCAAAGCAGCAGTAAGTTTCCTTTGCTTTGACAGCAAACAAATAAGCAGCTCATGACTACCCCTGCGTTTCAGACTTCCCTGGTGAAATTCAGGCCATAATTCACTCGTCTGGCTGGGCACACATATAAAACTCTGAGTTGTTCTGTTGAAACCCCTCCCTCAATTTGAAATGAAGGAAAGCACCCTCTTCTTAGAGGAGTCATAAAATCACAGCAGAGCTCTTTCCAAAGAAACCC
>NW_028087528.1:0-536 GCF_014824575.4 Sturnira hondurensis | reverse complement strand
TCCAAGGCCAACATAAGTAGCAGCCACCTCAGCTTGCTTTATAGCTCAGGCAAGGTGGCCCCAGGCAAAACACAGGTGGGAGATGACCTTGGCCTACACTGCCTAGGAAATCCCAGGGCCAATGCACCCAGTGGACGGCTACAGACCACATTATAGTACTACCACCACTGTGCTCCTGCACGGCTGATCCTCCATGGAGGGTGGAGGGCGGTAATCAGTGAATACAGCCAGTCCTTGCAGCTAACTGGCCTGGGTAAGGTCCTCCCATTGACCTGTAAATAGTAATTAAGGCTCAACTACAAAATGAGGGTGAACTCAGCCCACACAAAAGGCTCACCTTGAGTACCCAGTCTGGGTGATAGAGAAGGCTCTGCATATGGACCCTACAGGACTCACCTACGACATTAGGCCACACTACCAAGACACTGAGTCAAACTAACTACCTAATACGTAGAAATAAACACAGGGAGGCTGCCAAAATGAGGAGACCAAGAAATATGGCCTAAATAAAATAACACACCAAAACTCCAGAAAAG
>NW_028087527.1:0-1602 GCF_014824575.4 Sturnira hondurensis | reverse complement strand
CTTGAGTTCCAGGAAGGGCCCACCTCTGTGAGTGTGTCGCCGTCTCAGACCTACCTCCAGAAGCTCCCAGCGGCACCCTCACCAGACAGACAGGAAGCATGGGCCCGAGCGAGGCATTCTGCTGTGTCCAGCTAAGTCCCTTGTGTGTCGATACCAAAGCCCACCCGTCCCCAAGAGCCTCAGGAACGGCATTTTGTTTGCCTGTCTTATCCCCGCAGTGCCCCCTCCAGGTTCTGTACAGTAAACTTTGGTCTGGAAACAGGACTGTTGATATTTTATTAGGTCCAGAAAAGAAACCATTGTCATGCAGGCCTGTAAGTTTGGGCTGAGAAAGGCAGGGGGTTCGGCTTTGGCAGCTTCCTTCCACACCCCTCACTCTTCCTATTCCCACAACAAGCGTGCTGTCTTCGTCACCATCGCTGGCTGTCACGGCACCTCTTCTGACAGCTGCTGGCTCTACCCTGACCCTCCAAAGCTGTCTCCCCAGCACAGTGTTGTTGCTGGAGAGAGAGAAGCATCATTGGTGCACATGGGTATTTGGACCTTTGACTTTCCTGTTCTCGTAATGAAGTCACTCCCTGCCCCTTCCACCGTGGCCCTGTGGGCACTGCCTGCGTGGCACCTCTCACTGGCATTGCCCCTGTCACCGCACCAGTGGTTTGTCTGTTCCATGTGACACCACTGGCTTTGTCTGAGCTCATGTGAAGCTTTGTGATCTTGGAGGGAACTTGATTTCATTTTCTGCCTCATTTTAAGAATATTTTTATACTCATAAAGAGTGAACCTAATATTAAAGAGTAAAAGAACCTTGTTACTAGATTTTCAAATAAGAGAGCTAATTTGATACGAAGCAACATGGAGTTGCTGGCAAGCCTAATAACTGTTTTATTATTCACTTTGAAGGAATACACCACTCACAGTTTTAGACTAAAGAGAATTTTATAGTTACTCACTTCAGCTTCTTAATTCCTATGCAGTAAATAGCTCTGACATAGGCTTGTCATTTTCCTTAAGGGGCCCCAGATTGTTCTGTGGAGTCTGGGATCTTTCTAGATCCAGTGGTTCATACTGAAAGCACAGTTGTCTCTGGATTTGTGTCTTTAAGGGGGGAGAATAATGATACAATAACACAGTGTGGCAGGTAATCATGGAATCATGTATGCATGGCTTTGAAATGATGTGTTTGCATTGGCTTCACCCTCTCAATTATGCTTTACTTGAAAAATTCCCCGAGTGCACATCTGCAGACCGATGCAGCCTGGAGGCTCTGTTATGCGTGGTTGCATCAGAGGAAGAGACAACTGCATGACCTGGAGCTTTAAAATCCTCACGAACACACAACTGTGGCTTGCCTGCTTTGGCGTTCCCACGTTAGAGTCGGAAGAAGGAGGCTTGAGAGAAACCACCAGCCCCAGTTGTCCTCGCAGTTCAGGGGAGAAGTCACGGGAGGGAAGAGGGATGCAGCTCTCATCGTGTGGCGTCCCCTCATAACTGTAGAGACGCACCGCTCAGCCGTCTCCGGGGGTCCGTGTCACTCCCCGCATTTTTGCGGGCTCCTCTCTCCCGAACCGTGGGGTCCAGCTGCAGCTTTGTCTGTGGACA
>NW_028087526.1:0-985 GCF_014824575.4 Sturnira hondurensis | reverse complement strand
TGGAATGTGTTGTTCCAGAAAGGAAGGGAGGTGCTCAGAGAATGACGGAGACTCATCGAAAAGGCAGAGGAGCCATCTTGAAAGGGTTCCCATGGGCCTAGTCTAGGACAATTTGAGCACTAACAGAATTATAGCAAAGAGTTTTAATGCACTGATAAAATGAGAATTCAGCATTCCATGCTGTTATGAACATTGGTAAATACATAGAGGAGGGAGGGGAGCTGAGTTCTTCCTAAGCATGCAATGCCATGGATGACGTTTCCTGGATGTGTGCTTAGCCCATTGCTCAGGTGGTGGCAGTCTGAGTGGCCAGGCCCCCAACAGCTCCAGGCTGCAGACAGTGGTCGCTGTGATTGTGGGTTGCTTGTGGTCATACTACACCAACTTGGTCTTTTCTGTCACCAGCCAGTCCAGTGGGTCCCCCTCCTCCAGTGCCTCTCTTCTCTGCCAGAAGCTTCACATGAGGTTAACAGAAATACTTTAAGGAAACAGAACCAAATTGCACATGATACATCTCCTTGTTAAAATGACCATCAGAGGAGATGGTCCACAGAAGACTGGCCCAGCATTTGGAATGCATGCCCGCTGCCCTTCTCTGGCTACTGCCAGCCTGAGGGTCAATGTCTCTTCCTTTGTACCATCCTGATGTGAGCAAAGTGTTGGGCTGTGCTCTGAACTAGAAGGAGACAGATGGCACCAGAGGGCCACAGCTAGTGACCAACTGTGTAAAGCCCTGAGGCAAGAATAGGACAACATTTGCTGGGAACATTTTGGCCATGTGAGATGACTATGAACAAGAACAACCATGGCCTCTGGGAAGGACCTGCTGATGTCTCCAGTCCCAGTGGTCACAGGGATGAAAGCAGGTTGGGTTCTCTCCACCCCTGCAGCTGTTACCATTGGGGATTTGCAGCCCACAACGAACTGGATTCAGTCAACAACACTCAAGTGGGCTTGGAAGCACATTCGCCTGCAAAGAGCCTAA
>NW_028087525.1:0-594 GCF_014824575.4 Sturnira hondurensis | reverse complement strand
AAGAAGGGGTCTCAAATGTGGTGGACAAAGGAAGGCACTGCCCTGCTCTACCAGCAAGTGAGAGTGGGAGGGATTCCCTGAGGGGAGAGCTCAGGGCGAGGTTTTAGTCAACCTTGAGGGTCACATAGTTTTTAGCTGAGCTTCAAAAACAGGAAAGGGGGTGCACAGAAGGCGGAGTGACCAGAGCAGCCCTCAGGGCAGCAGGGCCCGGAGCACTGCAGTGCATGAACTGCATCAGGGAGGTGTGCTACTCCCGGAGGCACTGGAAAGGAGTGGGGCTTTACTCAAGAACATACTCAGTGAAGGTAAACAGATAAACTCTTTGGTTCACCCTACACTGTTAGAATTGCTTTTTAAAAAAGAAACAAAACTCCAATATTTTAGAGAAAGTGGTTACATTTATGAGGTTTTCTCACTCACAACATGTATCTTTTGAGAGCTTGGTTTATTGGTGGTTATGCCCTACTAATAACACTAATATTCTAATTTTATAGGAAATGGTCCATTAATTTCCTGGAAAATATTTGGAACTTAGCTTGGATAGAGAATATTTTTGGACAAAGCTTCTTGTCCCAAGTAAATAATGTTTGTCCA
>NW_028087524.1:0-1519 GCF_014824575.4 Sturnira hondurensis | reverse complement strand
GTTAGAGTAATGGTTACAGTTAGTTTTAGGGCAAGAGCCAGGGCTAGGACTAGGGTTATGGTTAGGGCCAGGGTTAGTGCTAGTGCTAGGGCCAGGGTTTGGGTTAGGGCTAGAGTTAGGGCTATGTTTAGGTTTAGATTTATGGTTACAACTAGGGTTATTGTTAGGGCTAGGTCTAGAACTAGATCTAGGGTTTGGGTTAGCATTAGGGTGAGGACTAGGGTTACAGTTAGGGTTAGAATTAGGACTAAGCTTAGGGCTAGGGCTACAGTTATGGCTTTCTGTAGGGTAAGGTTTAGGGCTAGGGTTGGAACTAGGTTTAGTTTTAGGGTTGGGTCTAGGATTAGGGTTAGGGTTAGGTCTGGGGCTTAGGCTAGGGCTAGGGTTAGGTTTAGTTTTACGGTTAGGTCTAGGTTTATAGTTAAGTCTAGGGCTAGGGTTAGGGCCAGGTCTAGGGTTAGGCGTAGAGTTAGTTTCAGAGTTAGGTCTAGAATTAGGGCTAGGATTAGGGTTAGAGCTGGGATTAGGGCTACAGCTAGGCAGAGATTTAGAATTAGCATTAGAATTAGAGTTAGCGTTGGGATTAAGGTTAGGGCCAGGGTTATGACTAAGGCTATGGTTAGTGTTGGGATTCAGTCTAGTGTTAGGATTAGGGTAAGGCTTAAGGCTAGGGCTAGGGCTAGATCTCAGGTTAAGTTTTCAGTTAGGGTTAGGGCTAGGGTTAGGGCAAAGGCCAGTGTAGGTGTTAGGGTTAGGTCTAGGTTTAGGTTTAAGATTAGAGTTAGGGTGAGGGTTAGGGTAAGGGCTAGGGTTTGGGTTAAGAATTGGATTATGATTAGGGCTATGATTAGGGGTATGGATAGGGTTCTGATTAGGGATAGGATTAGGGTTGTGGCTAGGGTTAGGGATAGGACTAGAGTTAGTGTTTGGGCTAGGGTTATTTTTTAGGGTTGAGGCTAGAGCAAGAGCTAGAGGTCAGATAATGACTAGGGTTATTTTTAGGGTAACAGTTAGGGTTATAGTCAGGTTTAGGATTAGAGCCATGGTTATGTTTAGGTTTAAGCCTAGGGTTAGGGCTAGGGTTAGGTTTAGAATGAGAGATAGAGTTAGGGCTAAAGCTAGGCTTATGGCTAGAATATCTAGGGTTAGGGTTAGCATTAGTGTTATATCTAGGGCTTCATCTAGGGCTAGGGTAGTGTACAATTTTAGTCTAGTGTCAGAGTTAATGTTAGGGCTAGGGTTAGGGTTAGTGTTAGGGTTAGGTCTAGGGTTAGGGTTAAGAATAGGGTCAGGGCTAGGGCTAGGATTAGGGTTAGGGTTTCATTAAGGTTAGCGTTAGGGATAGGGTTAGTAGTAGGATTAGTGTTAGGGTTAATGTAAAGATTAGGACTAGGGCCAGGGTCAGAGATAAGTTTTGGTTTATGGCTAGGGGTAGGGCTAAGTTTTGTGTTATGGTTAGGTTTACGCCTAGGGTTAGGGTTAGGGTTTTGGTTAAAGTTAGGGGTAGGGTTGGGGTTAA
>NW_028087523.1:0-781 GCF_014824575.4 Sturnira hondurensis | reverse complement strand
GATGTTTCTCTCCCTCTCTCCTTCCCCTCTAAAGATAAATAAATAAAATATTTAAAAATATATATAAAAATAAATCTTTTTGCAAAATCTGGAAGCATTATTATATCAGAGCTGGAACAAAAGTATGGATACTAATGAAACATTTTCTTGTCAATTTAAACATAGCTGATGCAGAGCCAAAATACAAAATATTTCAGAGTAGAAATAGCATCCTTTTCTGGTCTCTGGAATCCCTGAATGTGACCAGCCCACCAAGAACAAGTATGCTGAACAAATTCTTTGTTATTTGTAAACCAGAGGGAAATCTATGGGAAAGACATCTTTTCCAGCAAAAATAAAAAATAAAAATCGGTGACTTTTATGGCTCATAAATGGGGAGAGCTGAGTTTTTTAAAAAATTTTATTTAATTCTTGTTCAAGTACAGTTTTCTGTCTTATATTCCCGGCCCTGCCCACCCTACCCCCCGCAGTGCTCCCCACCACCTTCCCATTTCCACCCCCCCCTTAGTTTTTGTCCATGTGTCCTTTATACTTGTTCATGTAGTTTTTTAAATTCTTCAAAACAGATGCACCAATATGAAAAAAGAGGATGAGTAAGGAGAAACAATGACTCTGTAGGAAAGTGTCGGGAGCTGATCAATAGCCATGAGATGCATCTGCACAGCAGAGGCAACTGTGGCTGAACTTCCTGTCTATCTCTCCCTTGCATCTTTGTTATTGCGATTAATAGGTGGTGGGATTTTTGGACACCTGTATTTCAGGTCCGGTGATCCTCAGAATT
>NW_028087522.1:0-586 GCF_014824575.4 Sturnira hondurensis | reverse complement strand
AAATCAGGATAAAATACATTGGAAGCCAATCAGCATCAGTGTGAATAAAATTAGAGGAGGTCTAAGGCAGTTGTAGAAAAAGACCCCACCCAGTTCTTGCTGGTATTATTTGAAGTGGAAATACTTTTTTGATAGATACAAATATAAGTTTTAGGAACAGTGGGAATAGGGATGTGTGTGGGCTATAATGATGCAGTTGCCTGTGTTATTCTGATTTGATATGATCTTGGGGATCGAGATCTTGGGGGCAGAAAGCTGGCTCTTCCGGTGCCCTCTCTGAGTCATGCCCATTAGTTGGAGCAGGATTCCACACACATCCCAGGCCTCTGGTCTTTCTCTTAAGAAACTTTCTTATGTCTCCCTGAGGGTCCCAGGAGAAGAGAGATACAAGCTCTCAACTTTAGAAGCTTTCTGTGAAAAGGCTGGGTTTAGGTGGAGGGTTTCCTCCTCTGAGGAACTTACCTGCTCTGTGTATTTGTAAGTTTCAGTAGAACCAAAGACACTGTCTTAACTTCTATGTTTGTCTTTTATTCGTTGCAGAGCCTGGTGGCCCGTCCTTTACCATTGGCAAAGCTATTTGGCTACT
>NW_028087521.1:0-520 GCF_014824575.4 Sturnira hondurensis | reverse complement strand
GAAATAATTACAATCTGTTCAATTAACATTTATTTATCTTCTCATATAGCTGCAACAAAAAGAAAAAAAGAAAGAAAAAAAATTGCCTCCCGATCACAGCCTTAAAATTTCCTCTCTTAACAACTTTACTGTATATCACACAGCAGTGTTAGCGCTAGTCATCATGTTGTACATTACATCCCTAATACTTGTTTGTCTTACAACTGGAAATTTGTACCTTTAGACTACCTTCTTCCAATCACTCCATTCTCTGGTGACCACAAGTCTGATCTTATTTTTTCAGTTTGTTTTTTATTATTTTTTTTAGATTGTATTTATTTATTAACTGAGGGAAAGGGAGGGAGAAAGAGAGGGAGAGAAACATCCATGCATGGTTGCTTCTCATGCGGCCCCTACTGGGGACCTGGCCCGCAACTTAGGCATGTGCCCTGACTGGGAATTGAACTGGCGACACCTTGGTCCTTAGTCCAGCACTCAATCCACTGAGCCACACCAGCCAGGGCTTGCTTTTCTTTTGTAG
>NW_028087520.1:0-1693 GCF_014824575.4 Sturnira hondurensis | reverse complement strand
CCGTTTCAGGTAGACTCGGGACCCCCGTTGACTGTTCCGCGGGACGGAACACCGTCACCCAGGTGAGTGGAGGGCATTCACATCTCCTCCCTCTCATCAAAGGCAAGCCAGGTCTCTCCCTTCCCCAGGGCCAAATCTGACCCCATAGCTACCACCTGCATTTTGTCCTCCAGACAGCCCCCACCACTGGCAGAGCTGCCCAGAGAGGTGATTCCTGGGGTGTGGAAGGGGCCTTGTGGGCAGATTCCCTGGGCAGGGGCGGAGGAAGAGTTAGGGAGAGGAGAGACAGCACTGAAATCTGTGCCTGCGGCTGTCCCTTACCTCCCTGCTTTATGATCCTTGATGAGGTTTGCGCCATTTCCAAACTGCTGTCTAAAGCCTGCAGTCTCTGAGAACAGGCTGCCCTGACCTCTTCCTGGCTTGGGGTCAGGGGCAGGTCTGAGCAAGCTGAGGTTATTTTGGGGAGGTCAAACAAAGTTAAGCTGTGGAAGTGACAAGAGAAAAAAATGCTGAGATATTCTAAATCAAATTACAGCAGGCTGGAGGGTGAGAGGAAGAGACCAGGAGAGTTAATCAGGAAACAGACTGATTACATTCCTGAATGTATGCTGAAACTTTGAATCAATTTCCAGGCAGCTATTTGAGCAAATTATCCAGAAGAATAGCTGGCTACCAGACGCCACCACACACCCCACTTACACGGAAGCTTCTGGACTGCTGCCCGCAGCCAGACCAGAAGCAAGTCCCAGAACTTTCCCTGCTTTGCCTTCCACCCCACCACTCCCAGGCGCCATCTACAGGGAGTGTTAATGCCAAACAACTTACATCTTTCTCCCCAGACTCGTTGCATAGAACAGCCCCATCAGCCTCAGGGTGGAGGACACACTTGTCTTCTGTGCCTGGCAGGGCCACTGGTGGGTCAGACCGGCCACCCCAGGACCCAGTCCTTCCCCTGGCTAGCACCTGGCTCAATAAACCCTTTCTTTCAGAACGGGTTTCAGTTCCAAAGGTTTTTGTTGGACAGGAGGTTTTTCTTTTGTTTTTGGCTTGTTTTTCTTCTTTTTTTTTTTTTTCACTTTCTATTGTGAAAAATTTCAAACATAGGGAACAATGAGCTAATAGAAAGATAAGCCTCTAGATTCCCCCCATCTCAACTTGTGATACAGGGTGCAGCCAAGGGGGGGGCCAGAAAAGATTTGGAATGGTGTCCAGAACTCAAAGTGTACAGGAATATTGGAGGAAATATTATTAAGATATCCTCACCCCACCCCCACCCCCAGGTGTCAGTTGGGGGAAGGGACGAATGGAGCAGGGCCATTGAGAGCTGTTTTGCATAGCAACAGTTTTGCAGCTAACCTCTGGAATGGTCATTTAACATATCTATAACCTTTAACTGGTTTCTTAGATATGTTAAAGAGCTGTGGCCAAGTTTTGGGCCAGGGAGAAGTGAGTAGCTACCCAGGTGGGAACCGGGGCTGCTTCTCTGAGACAGGCTGGAATTTTGATGGCTGCTTCTCTGAGAGAGTGCCTGCTTGAGAGCCATGTGGCTTTAGCAGAGTGGGGGCTAACCAGGCTGGAACGGAAGCTGCTTCTCTGAGAGAGTGCCTGCGAGAGAGGCATGTGGCTTTAACAGAGTGAAGACCCCCTCTTGGCCAGGGGAGGGGGAGAGCCACACTGTTTTGGAAAGATGTAG
>NW_028087519.1:0-561 GCF_014824575.4 Sturnira hondurensis | reverse complement strand
GAACAAAGATGCAGCCAAAGAACAGAAAATTGAACTATACAGAAGTCCAACATCAATGAACTGTTCTACCGGACGGGCAAGAGGGGCGGAGCCAGCAGCGGAGCGTGGTCCAGCAGGAAAGATCCCCCAACCCCAGGCGCCCATGCATCGGAGTAGCGTGGGTAGGACCAAGTGAGGGCTCTGAATGGCGGGAGTGAGAAGTGAGACGGACCGCGAAGCCCCCAGCAATGAACCCAGCAGTGGCTGACCACAGTCGCACATTTGCGAGAAATGGGACGAATCGCGAGGCCCATGGTGGCAGTGGGAGGAAGCAAAGGGTGCCCGCCATTGCTTTCCTTTGGCCCCGCCCCCACATACTGCATCACAAACCAGCGACCGGGTCGCCCAGCCCTGGTGAACACCTAGGGCTCTGCTCCTCGTACATAACAGGCACGAACAGTCCAAAACATGGCTCAAGAAGAACTCAAAGCCCCAGAGCCAATAACTCTAAGTGACCAGGAAATAGCGAACCTCTCAGATGCACAGTTCAAGACACTGTTTATCAGGATGCTAACAGAACTG
>NW_028087518.1:0-1580 GCF_014824575.4 Sturnira hondurensis | reverse complement strand
ATAAGTGATGAACTCAGATATTTAGCTGAAAAGGTTTCTCAGCAAAGTGAGAAATTCCTTCTTGCTTATAGCAAAATATAAATGGAGAGAGAAGAATTGAAGAAGGAATTCTGCTTCAAAACGGAAACACAGAAATCCTAACACTGAAATCCTAACAGAGTCTCTAGCTTGCTGCTTTTCCCTCTGGATTTCAAACTCAGGACATCAACTCTTACCTGGATTTACAGCTGGCTGATATCGATAAGCCTATGACTCCTTTCAAAGCTACATAATTGGTGGGGTAATTCATATAAACAAATTCACTTAAAAGTTTTATAGTTGAGCCCTGGCTGGTGTAGCTCAGTGGACTGGGCGCGGGCCTGCAAACCACATGATCGCGATTCGATTCCCAGTCAGGGCACATGCCTGGGTTGCAGGCCAGTTCCCAGCAGGGGACTCATGAGAGGCAACCATACATTGATATTTCTCTCCCTCTCTCCTTCCCTTCCCCTCTAAAGATAAATAAATAAAATCTTTAAAAAATAAAAAATAAAAGTTTTATAGTTGATTTTGCCCCTATACAACTACTAAATCCCATGGTCATGGGCTCAGTCTTGAACCCTTTCACCGTGAAGTGGTCTCTTGTCAGTTGCTATGCTGCCTGGCATTGCCTGCTTGTGAGGCAGACATTCCACAAGTCCCTGGATTGCAGTACTGACTAAAAGCTATGTAAACAGAAAAGTCAACCCATAGAATAAATATCTATCCCTGTGAAGATGGGTTGCTGGTCCATCTAGGATGGAAGGGACCCAATTTAGTGCACTTACTATGAAAGCTCATTGGGTTGGACATTCAGAATCAACAGAAGCTAGGTCAGCCTTGGCCAATGTCCAAGGTTGGACTATTGGCCCCAAGGTTGAGGCCAATGCCTCATTGGGTTGGACTATTTGGCTCATGCATGGTCTCTATTTCTGTCTCTGAGGCTAATTCATTGATGTGTCTATCAAACAAGGTCTAGGATGGCTAACTATGAAGGCTGGCTTATGCCACTGACTGAGTCATTTTGTATACTTGTTTAATGCCTCTTTCTTGGTGGATGCTTTTCTGGGGTGTGTGCTTTAATGTGTAACACAATACTTCATACTTTGTGGTCTCTCATATATGTCCATCGACATGCCTCTATCTCAGACCTCCCTGTCTCTAATCTTCTCAGCTTTGCCATTGAGGCCCCTAGAACCTGGTCAGATAATTAACTATTGCCCAGGAAGATGTGTATAATTTCACTTTTCCTTCCACATAGTATAGAAAAACAGGCTTACTGCTCATAGCCCAGAGTAAAAATGTTTCCTTTCTGTTATCTTTCAAGTCCACTCCTAAACTGGGCTGCAATGCAGCTTCACATTTTCCCCAGTGAATCCCTTGTTCATCAAATCTATTTTGGTGTCTGTTCTTGAATGAACCAAACTGAAAAAACAAGTGGTTTTCAGAGCAGCTTGAGAACACAGAAATTTGAGGATGGGCTCCCTCATTAATCACCTGGCAACTAGGGCCCCATCCTGAGTGGAGTGGGTGACAGATAGCTCCTGGAACAATACTGTACT
>NW_028087517.1:0-690 GCF_014824575.4 Sturnira hondurensis | reverse complement strand
TTAAAGAGTAATCTTGATTATTAGATGAGAACGCCTAAATGAATTGCCTACCGCAGTTTATGTTTAGATTCTCATTCTTTTTGACCATAAACTGTCACTCAGTTTGAGTTAATGTTTTTGTCTTGCAACCTGATTAGCTGAAAGATTTGACTAGCATTCCAAGCCTTCTGTATCTGCCTTCCTCATTATAAAGCCCCATTACTAGTTGTCCCAACATCAAGGAAGGGGTGGAAAAAACTGATCTGTTCAATTATTGCCATCTCAGGTCTACATGTTTTCTTCATCACAGAAACTGAAAAAAAAAAGTGCTGTGAATTACTAGACATATTCAGTCATTGTACAAACACAATTGCGTATCTCATCACATCTCCTCAGTGCCCCTGAGGTTTGACCTCTGCCATGGAGTTGCATTAAAAAAATGGCTTCTAAGGCCACAAACTAATCTTCTGTTGGGTATAAAGTACTTAGCACCCCATGGATGGATCACGACAGCCTCAGTACAATCCGGGTGCTTCAAGAGTGTGATGATTATCTCAAGGTTATGGTTATCAACGTTCTAGAAAGTACTATTCCTTCATTTTAGGCCAGTGGAGGAGAATATTGGCAATTTCTATATGATCACCCAGTCAGCTCACCAACAGAAACTTCAAAAAGCCCTTGGAAGGTATCCAGACTTTAACTAATAAAAGT
>NW_028087516.1:0-561 GCF_014824575.4 Sturnira hondurensis | reverse complement strand
CCAGACCTTATTTTCAGGTATTAAGCATTTAGCAATCTTTACTAATAATAAATAAAATTTTCTTAACAGATGTAAAATAGACTCTCAAAAATTAATTTAAATATACATTGTTGCCAAGTAAATTCCAGATGGGCCAATTCTCAACTAAAGACTAAAAGCATGAGTAGCCTCTTTTTGCAATTAATAGTGCTAATTCCAAACTTCATTTAGAGCCTGCATCTCCAAAGCTTTAGTTGATGTCAGCAGTTAATGGCTGGCTTGCTCTTTAGTCCTGTGATAAAACTCAGAGCGCATAAATGGTTTCTAAAGCTGCATGATAATTATGTTAATAAATGATTTGGAAGGATGGATATTATTAAAATCTGTAAATATATTTTTAATGATCAAAATGTTCATTTAAATCAGTTTTTTAAACTGTTGTTCAAGTACAATTTTCTGTTTTTTGCTCCCAGCCCAGCCCCCGCCCCCAACCCCGCCGTGCTCCCCACCTCCCTTCCATGTCCACCCCCCTTAGTTCTTGTCCATGTGTCCTTTATACTAGTTCCTGTAAATCCTTCCCCT
>NW_028087515.1:0-2137 GCF_014824575.4 Sturnira hondurensis | reverse complement strand
ACTTAGTATGAACATAATGTAAAATATAACACTTTTTATGTTTACTTCATATTGAATAATATACTGAAGTAATTGAAATTAAATAAATATTTTAAAGAAACTGGCTCCACCTGTTTAACCCTTTAAATTCAAGCCCTGGAGAGTCTAGGGCCCTGAAGAGTCCCACTTCATTTCTGTGGGACAGGGCTGGGCTGCAGAACCACCACGCCATCTGTCCCCTGCTTGTGAAAGAGGAGAGAGAACTTTCTGGCACCTGAAGAGGTGACAAGTCTCAGCTCTGAGAGCACAGTGAGAGACCATGGGACTGTGGTGAAGACCAGGGACTCTGGGCCCAGAACCTTGGTTTGCTCCCAGGGTGTCCACTTTCTAGCTCGAACCTCACTAAAAAGCTCATCCGTTCATGCCTCAATCTCTGCCTCTGTAAAACAGGGTGATGGTGAGAATGCTTCTCTCACACAGGGGTTGATATTAAAGGGGTTGATAAAGATGAAGCATTTGGTACTTTACACATACTAAGCACATATGAGTGTGTACTCATCCTTCTTCATTTACCTCCTTATTTTATTTTTGTGATAAAGCAGAGACACTGGAGATAGAAAAATGATCAAAGTTAAGAAAACATAAAAAAATAATGATTTGGGACATTTGACATAGACTACACTTCCCAGCAACACCAAATGCACACAGGAGCGCATGGGCCCACATGCACTGCCCTGCCCAGAGGTCACAGAGCCGCATGCACTCAGCCCCTGTCCCACTAGGCCTTCGTCCCAGGGACTTGGTCCTCTTCCCCCATCAGCGACATCTCAGTGTGTCCCAGCACAGCCAGAGCAGAACTAATCCACGTTGGTGGAGATCTGTGACATGTGTCATATCACCCTGGTTGTCTAACTAGACTCGGTCTCAGTGCAACTTCAGGTTCTGAGGGGGGAGCCTGGTTCTATAGAAGCTGCAGTGTGAGTAGCAGGTGTACAGGAGTGACGCCACTCCCACTGTGGTCCTAGGAAGAGGTGCCCAGACTTCCGGGCTCACCCTGACCAGCTGCAGCTGCATCGGGGTCTTAGGAGACCCTGGGGGACTGTGTGCTCCTAGAGGTTCCAGAAACCTTGGATTAGGTCACCGCGGAAGCTGTCAATTCATCCTGCTGTGTCCTCAACTCCTTCCTAGGCCACATGGGTCTTGGTGCTTAACTGTCCTGCTCTCATCAGACTGAGTCTGATTCAGGTGCAGGACCCTATAATGATGTGGGAAAAAGTGTTTTATGAACAGACATTTCTACCAGCCACATGGGGGACCATGTGGGGATGGGGGTGTCCTCTTGGGACATCGGCATAGAAATAAATATTCACGGCATCACTTGTTCTTTGCTCCAGCTGGTGTGGACTGTCCTGCTCCTCCCCCCAGGTGCTCTCCTTTGTCTTCCTGCAGCCTCTGCACGTGTTTCTCTCTGGCCGACCCCTCCCCTGGCCCCACTCCTCACCCAGGCCAGGCCCAGCCCCCTTTCAGTTCTGTGTGCTCATTGCTTGTGTGGCCTCTGACCACCACACGTTCGAAAACACAGCGTTACAACCCTTTATCATATTTTAGGGGGTGTGTTCCCTGGTAGGTGTGGGCCATCCAGAGCCTTTGCATGGAAGAACTTACCCCACCCCCTGTCCACACCAGCAGTTGCACCTTCTGACCAGGTGAGAGGATAGAAACACAGCTAGAAGCAGTGGCTGCTGGCGTGAAGACATCGTGACTACCGAGAGGAGGACGATGCTCTATTCTGTTTTGTTCCCGTGATGTATTGCGCTGGCTGGTTTGCAGGTGCTAAATCAACCCTGCGTTCCTGGGATGAATGGCGGCCCGTCGTGGTGCGTGCTCCTGTGTGCAGGTGGCTGGACCGGTTTCTAGGGCAGTGCGGAGGGTGCCGCGTCTGTATTGCAAGGGTTATTGATGAACAGTTTTCTTTCTTTGTGACATATCACCTGGTTTGGGGGGTCACGGTAAAGCTGACCTCATCGAATGAGCTGGTAGGTGTGTTTTTCTGTTCTGTATTTTGGAGAGTTTGTGACTAATTAGTAATAATTGTTCTTTAAATGGGTGATGACATTCACCAGTGAAGCGTCTGTGACTGAGCCTTTCTTTGTGGGTA
>NW_028087514.1:0-817 GCF_014824575.4 Sturnira hondurensis | reverse complement strand
ATGTACCTCCTAAAACAACTTTAAAGAAATACATACCCCATTGAAAAAAAAATAAAAGTGGACATCTAAATGCTTCATCTTCTGTTTAAAAGGTTTTTTTTGTAGGAGTTATAAAAGATTAAACATTTTATAAGATAAGAACTATAATCAGAATAAACATTTCACGAGGTGGTTTGATCAGATAGGTTTAATTACCAAATAATGCAGACTGAATCTGAAAGAAATCCTGTAAAAGTTCTAGCACCACTAATCTATCCCGCTCTGGTTGTTCTAAACCCAGAGCATCTCCACGTGGGCCACCTTCACTCTGAACAGAGATACGTGCAAGACAGGGAAACACAGGAGGCCCTGAGGGGCAAGGATGCCTTGACGAATCATTAAAGAAGCTCTCAGGAAACCAGCACATCAATCTCCCCTCTCCCCCCTTTTTTTTAATTGAGGAGGTTTTTACACCCCAGAGAAATGCTGCCTGTTGAGATTGTGATGGGTGAGTGGCACATGGGAATTTTTATGAGATGATTTTAGAAATCTGTTCTTGGAATTTAAGACTCTGGAAGTGGATTCTCTTTAGATCATTCACGGACATTTCATGAACGAAAAATCAGTAGACCCTTGGGTGTACCTGAGACCCAGTTTGAAGGCAGCTGCCATAGGAAGATGGAAACGGGGCTTGGTACCAGCTGCTGCTGCTGCTGCTGCTTTGAAAGTTTCCACTGGAACCTGCCAAAGAGTACGTGAGGACAGTTTCCTGCACTTCTGGAGCATAGGCAGGGTGGCCCTGTCAACGTCACTGTCACTGGCCTCTGGCCTGCCCTCC
>NW_028087513.1:0-537 GCF_014824575.4 Sturnira hondurensis | reverse complement strand
AAATAAACTTTGTTATTTTGTTGTAGGAGATAGCATAGGAAGAGCTCTGAGACAGCGCTGCATTTGCTGGCCAGCTGCTAGCATCCTGTTTGCTGGCAATGCCTTTTAACACTTAGGTAGCAGCTAGGAATAAGTGACCAGAGGGGAAATGAAGACAGGGCCCTCACCATTGCTATCTGTACAAAGAACTTAATACAGGAGGCTAAAAGCAAAGGATGACATGCTTCACCCATGACCCAGTAATCCTGAGTCTGGTCTGATAAGGCTGCCAGGCATTCCAAACAACACAAGTAAACTCTGATATTGCAGGGGAAAAGCCCTTGAAATTCTGTGTGTATCATCTCCACAAGCTGGGAAAAGGAAAACCTTGAGACTGTGTATTCATCCCAAGGCCTAGAAGTGGGAAGCGGAGGGGGACTACAGTGCCCAAAGAAGGCCCATAAAACAACTTTGGTTAACTACTTGCCTCCCATCATGTATGTAAAATGAACAAATGAACAAACAAAAATGCCCAAAGAAAGGCCCATAAAACAACTT
>NW_028087512.1:0-956 GCF_014824575.4 Sturnira hondurensis | reverse complement strand
TAATAAGGAACTACATAAAGACTACTAGTAAACTGTTACAAATCAAGTTGAAACATGAGAAAGCAAAATATTCTCATTTTAATTTTATTCTTGATCTTACATTCACACACAATATTAAGTGGATAGTAAAAATTATCACTATTTTTCTTCTTTAATTAATAAACATTAATTAATGAAATGTCATGTTTTAAAGGGCATCTCTCCACTCACTCTCTTACTTACAGTGTTTTGCTCAGCAGAGATGGGCAAAACACTATAATGTGGATTCTAAATTTATATCACTGCTAATGCTAATCTCCTAAGGACTTTCAAATTACTAACTCTAATAAATACCAATTATCATCTAACTTGATCAGAAATCATTTGATTCTGGTTATTATATAGGGTCCAGCACAAATAACGCCCCTTTCTTATTAAAAAAAATTTTATTACAAAATCATAAGCATGTAGTTCTGTAACATAACAGTATCACACACAAGCACACCACATGACATTTTAGGTGAAATGTTCAAATTTAAACTATAAATTATTATACCCATATTATTATCCTACCAATCACACTCAACTGGGTGTTATTACTTCCGCCAGACCCCATATTATCTGCCTAAAAGTTTTTTTTCCCCAATTTTAAGCACTTCACTTTCCTGGTTCTGCCTTACCTCTCTGACTCATTCATTCATTCAGTATTTTTTAAATGCCTACCCTGTGTAGTAACTAAAAAAATATATAGTTGCTGCCTATAAGAAGCTTATAACCTACTGAAATAATTATTCTCTACATGAATTTTCAGTATAAAGAAAGTCAAATTCACTAACAAGTCAATGAAACTTTTGCAATTGCAAGCAAAAGAATAAAATATCTAGAAATAAACTTAACAAAGGATGTGAAGGACCTATATGGTTAAAATGGCCATATTACCCAAAGCAATATTTTGAATTTAAGGCAATCCCCATCAA
>NW_028087511.1:0-34809 GCF_014824575.4 Sturnira hondurensis | reverse complement strand
CTTCTGCAGCAGGGCATAAGCACCACAGGGTGGGGCAGAGTAATTCCTGTGGGTGTGGCTATTGCTTCCCTTCAGGTTGATGACATTCAGAGAGGAGTGCTCTGCCTGAGAGAGATGGCCTCTGCAGTATGGCAATGACAACACAGGGATCCTGGCGACTGCTCTTTCAGTTCTCTCCACAGAGTCACCAGCCCCAGACTCTCCTCATGCATCTCTGCCAGAGCTCAGGGCAGTGGCTGCAAACAGAATTTTTTTGTGTTGGCTGTTTAAGAGGCTCTTGGCATCTCCTGTTGGACAGAAATCCTGCTTCTTTTCACAGCTATGTTATTTGGGTTCCTTTCCTGGTTCTGGTGCTGTAGGCTAGGGAGCCCAGCTTGGAGTTTAGACCCCACATTTCTCAGGGGGAACCTGCCTGGCCTCGGAAGTATCATTCCGGTACTTCAGCTGCTGCCCTTGGGAGTCCAGCCAGCCCTCTCGCACCTCCTCCTCCACATTCCCTAACAGTCTCGTTGTGGGGATATGGCTTTTTCCATCTGTCCATGGTTATTAGGCTTCTCTCTAGCTAGTCTTCAGTTGGTTATTCAGAATGAGTTTTCTATAATTTAGTTATAATTCCAGTTTGGTCCTGGAATGAGGTTAGTGTAGCTTCCATTTACTCCTCTGCTATCTTGGGTCTGCTTTCCTGACTTTAAACTAGCCTTGCATTCCTGGGAAACCTACTTTGGCTATGATGTATTATCTTTTTTAATATCTTGATAAATTCTGTTTGTTAATCATTGGTTTTAAAATTTTACATTTATGTTGATGAGTCAGATTAACCAGTAATTTTATTTCTGCTCCTGTCCTTGTAAGATTTTAATATAAAACTTAATATCAAAAATGAGTTAGGCAGTGCATCTTCTTTCTGTATATTCTAGATTAACCTGATTAATAATTATTTGTTCTTTGATTTTTTTTTGGCAGAACTCTACAGTAAAATCATCTGAATATGAAATTTTGTTTCCTTTTATTGTTCTGGATTAGACACAATAAGCACAATCCACCCTGCCTCTTCCAGGAAATGCATCTATAAGGCTTGGGAAAATGCTTAGAGAAGTTTTTGCAGGACAATAAAATGTACTGCAGCAAATGAATTGGGGGAAAATACCAGAATTAAAAGCACCACCAACCTGGCAATGAGTTTACCATTTTGTTCCTCTCTAGTACTCCAAGCCTAAACTCAACACAGCCCCAAGTCCTAGCGTAGGCCTGGATTGAAGACAGAGACATCCCCAGGAGGAGCCTGCATTGAATGTCAAGAATGGGGATTCCAAATGCTCACAGTGAGTGTGGAAAGTCCTATTCTTTCTTTTCTCTTTTCTCTGGCAATTCATCCTGCAAGTAATCCTGCAGTGACAACAAATAGGGACTGCAATAGCCAAAACCTTCCTCTCCAATCAGTGGCACTGTTGTCCCAAAAGGTTGGTACAAAACTCTGTTGCTTTCTTTCCCTTTCGGTCCTACCAGCTCTTGGCTCCAGACATGGGTGGACATGTGAAAATATGTGACCGAGTAGGGAGAATTAAAGCCCCAGCTTTCTGTTTGCAAACTGGAAATAGAAGGTCCATCAAAACAAAAAGTACTGGGGAGATTATGGGGAGGGAGAAAGTACAGTGTAGGGGAACCACGTTGTAAAGTTACATATTAACTCCTGGACTGCAGACATGTAGGTCTGGTCCCCATAAACCAACAAAAGCTTTGACAACTGAACTAAAAGATACACTTCTGTTCAGGTCGCAGGCTGGCCACTGAGTAGCCTAGACAGAGGACAAATCCCAACAACACTGCAAAATCTTTGAGAAATGAACTGATGGAAAACACACTGATAGCATGTTAGAATTTGTGACCTTAACCAGGATGACTACTTACTCAAACAAAAATAACAACATTCTCCATTGAATTTAAATAAGACCTGGAGTTTCATAATATAATATTCAAATTAGCCAGAAAACAATCTAAAACTACTTGACATTCAAGAATTAGATCTTAACTTGCATGGGAGAAAAAATCAAGAGATGCTAACATCAAGATGACACAGATGTTGGAATGATCTGACAAGGACTTTAAAGTGCCTATTATAAAATTCTGCCCTGGCTGATTTGGCTCAGTGGATTGAGTGCCGGCCTGTGAACCAAAATGTCTCTGGTTTGATTCCCAGTCAGGTCACATGCCTGGGTTGCCATCCAGGTCCCAGGTTGGCGGTGTTTGAGAGGCAACCGATCGATGTATCTCTCTCACATCAATGTTTCTCTCCCTCTCTTCCTCTCTTCTTCTCTCTCTAAAAATAAATAAATACAGTCTTTTGAAAAATTCTCCAACAATTAATCATAAATATTCTAGAAAACAATGTAAAAGTAAAAAAACTCAGTAAATGAATGGAAGATATAAAAAAGAAAAATTGAAAATTTTAGGACTGCCAAATACAATAATAAAAATATGATCTCAGAAGTAGCATGGAGAAGACTAACAAAGAATCAGTGAATTTGATGATATTGATAGATGAAGAGAAAAAGATTTTTAAAAGTAAACATAGCCTCAAGGACCTTGGACACAGAAACAAAAGATCTAAGATTGGTGTTATTAGAATCCTAAAAGGGGAGGAGAACGAGTGCATTGCTGAAAAGTATTTGGAGAAGTAATGACTAAAAACTTTCCAAATCTGGTGAGAGAAATAAACCTATAAATTCAACCCCAAACAACATAGACTGCAATTCACACTCAGATATATCACAGTGAATCTATCTAATGAAACTACTGAAAACTAAAGATAAAAATTTGGAAGTAGCCAAAGGAAAATAATGTGTTGTCTATAGAGGAAGAACATTTCAAATGACTACACATTTCTCATCAGGAATGATTAATCTCAGAAATAGAACTAGAGACAGAAAATTAGCAAAAAGATGAAATAAGCAAAGCTATCATCAGCCAACTGCACCTAATTGGTATGTATTTATCACTCCACCCATCAACAGCATATTACCTTAATTACACATAGGATATTCACTGAAATAGACTGCAGTCTTTGTCCTAAAAAATTTAAAAGAATTGAAATGTGTTCTCTTACCACAATGGAATGAAATTAGCAATCGATAGAAAAATCACTGCACTCTTGGAAATTAAACAACATACAAATAATCTATAGGTAAAACAGGAAATCTTGAGAAAATTATAAACTACTTTGCACTAAAAGAAAATGAAAACACAACATGTGAAAATTTATGAAATGCATCTAAAGAAGTGCTTAGAGGGAAATTTATAGTATTCAATGCTTAATATTAGAAAAGAAGAAAAGGGTCTTGTATCAATAACCTAAGCATACATCTTAAGAGATAAGAAAAAGAAGAGCAAATGATACTCAATAGAGGCAAAAGGAAGAAAATGATAAAGATAAAAGTAGAAATGTGCCTGTCTAATTTTCCCAGCAACATTTATTAAAAAGACTCCTTTTTTTAGACTTTATTTATTTACTTTTAGAGAAAGGAGAAGGGAGGGAGAAAGAGGAAGAGAAACAACAATGTGAGGATACTGATCAGTTGCCCACAACTAGGGACCTGGCCTTCAACCCAAGTATATGCCTTAACTGGGGAACAAACTGGTGACCTCTATGTTCACATGCCAGCACTCAATCCACTAAGCCACAACATCCAGGGCTAAAGAAATTCTTTTTATTCCATTTTATGCTCTTGCCTTCTGTGTCAAATATTTTTTCTTTTAAAATTATATATTATTGATTATGCTATGACAGTTGTCCTGATTTTTTCTTGTTTTTCCCCATCCACCCAGAAACTCCTCATTTCCTCTGACAATCCTGCCACCTTAATACATGTTCATTGGTTGTGCATTCTTTGGCTACTCCATTTCCTATGCTGTACTTTACATCCTTGTGGCTGTTCTATAACTACCTATCTGTACTTCTTAATCCCCTCACCTCTTCACCCATTCACCAAATCCCCCTCCCATGTGGTAACCATTAAAACACTCTCTGTATCCATCATTCTGTCCCTGTTCTTGTTTGCGTAGTTTGTTTTTTAGATTCAATTGTTGATAGATTTATATTTATTACCATTTCATCATTTATAGTTTTGATCTTCTTTTTTCTTAAATAAGTCCCTTTAACATTTCATATAATAATGGTTTGATGATGATGAACTCCTCTAGGAAGCTCTTTATCTGCCTTTTGATTCTAAACGATAGCCTATCTGGGTAGAGCAATCTTGGCTGTAGGCCCCTGCTTTCCATGACTTTGAATATTTCTTGCCAATCCCTTTTAACCTGCAAAGTTTCTTTAGAGAAATCAAATGACAGTCTTATGGGAACTCCCCTGTAGGTAACTAACTTCTTTTCTCTTGTTGCTTTTAAGATGCTCTCTTTATCTTTAACCTTCGGCATTTTAATGATGATGTGTCTTGGACTGGTCTTTTTGCCCACTTGTTTGGGACTCTCTGTGCTTATGGGACTTGCATGTCTATTTCCCTCACCAAATTAGGGAAGGTTTTCTTTTATTATTTTTTTCAAATAGATTTCCAATTTCTTGTTTCTCTTCTCTTTCTGGCATTCCTATGATGTGAATGTTGGAATGCTTGAAGTTGTCCCAGGGGCTCCTAACACTATTCTCATTTTTTTTTATTCCATTTTTTTCTTGTTGCTCTGATTGGTTGTTTTTTGCCTCTTCATGTTCCAAATCATTGATTTGCTTCTTGGCTTCATCCACTCTACTGTTGTCTCTCTATAAAGTGTTCTTTATTTCAATTAGTTTTTCCTTTGTTTCTGACTGGATTTGTTTTTTTTAATATTTTATTTATTTATCTTTAGAGGGGAAGGGAAGGAGAGAGGGAGAGAAATATCTGTGTATGGTTGCCTCTCTTGTGTCCCCTGCTGGGAACTGGCCTGCAACCCAGGCATGTGCCCTGATTGGGGATCAAACCGTGGTTGTTTGGTTCCCAGGCCCACGCTCAATGCACTGAGCTACACCAGCCAGGGCCTGACTGGATCTGTTTTATGCTGTTGAGGTCCTCACTATGTTCCTTGAGCATCTGTATAACCAATATTTTGAACTGTGCATCTGATAGATTGCTCATCTCCATTTTGTTTAGTTATTTTTCTGGAGTTTTGATCTGTCCTTTCATATGGGCCATGTTCCTTTGTCTCCTCACTTTGGCAGCTTCCCTGTGTTTGTTTCTAGCTAATGGTAGAGCTGCTATGACTCCCTGTCTTAGTAGCATGGCTTAATTTAGTAATTGTTCTGTCCCTACAGGACTGTGCCAGTGGCACAGCCTCCTCTATCACCTAAGCTGGGTACTCAATGTGCACCCTCCCTGTGGGCTTACACCCTCCTCTTGTACTTGAGCCTTTATTGTTGTTGGTAGATCAATGGGAGGCATATACCCAGGCCAGTCAGCTGCAGTGACTGGCTATGACTACTGACCACCAATCTCTGCCTTCCATGCAGGATCAACTGTATGAGGGCAGGATGGTGGAGCTCCAACGTGGTCAGTAGCTGTTCATTGGGTGCACAGGCCCTGGAGTTTCCCAGATGGTGGACACTAAGGTGTGCCCCCCTGCTCCATGTTCTGCCTGAGGCCACCCGGCCTGAGCTATAAAGCAGTATGAGATGGCTGGGCTTGAAGGTTCCCAGGCAAAGCCTAGCTATGAACCTAGGCTCCTTGCTGCTAGTGCAGGGCTTGGGCCCACTTAGCAAGAAGTATGAGAGTGCTCACTGAGGCCGGCTGTTGCTTATTTGAGAGAATTTAGGAAGTTGTGAAACACAGCCAAGGCCAGCCATTCACATGGAAAGTCCTACTATTAACAGCTTGAGTGGGCTTGTAATTTCAGTGGGGCAGAGCCTCAGGGCAGGAAAAACAGTGTTAGCCAGGTTTATGGAGTCTTAGATGTGTACCCGCTTGCCAGTTCTGTGACTCTGTGGGGGTAGTGTCATAAAAGGGACAATGGCCTCTGCCTGCCTTTCTGTGTGGAAGAAAGATGTTCCCTAGTACTCACCTTGATGCCAGACACTTCAGTTCCTCCCTGTATGCCACTGGTGCCTTTCAAGCTGCTACCCCACTGCTGGAGCTCAGTGGGAGTGAGTCTGAGTAAGTCTGTTTGTAGTCTCTTTAAGGGGAAAACTGCTTGGCACTCTAGGAATTTCTTCCAACAACTTAATCTCCTACTGGCTTTGCATTCTGAAGTTATGGCGACTCATCTTCCTGGCACAGTCCCTGGGCTGAGAGGCCTGGTGTGGGGCTGGGACTCCTTGCTCTTGAGATATCTCTCACATTTTTATCTACCACACATGGTTATGGGCACAGCCTATTTTGGTTCTCCACGTCTCCACTCCTCCTACCAGTCTGGATGGATGTGGTTTCTTTAATTGCACAGTTGTTGGACTTCCACTCAGCTCGATTTCTGATAGTTCTGAGTGATGACTGTTCTGTAGTTTAGTTGTAATTTTGATGTGGCATGTAAGAAGGAAAAAGTCATAATTACCAATCTCATTATGATTTTTGATTTGCATATCCCTAGTGACTAAAGATGTTGAGCATCTTCTTATATGCTTATTGACCATTTATATATCTTATTGGGGAAATCTTTATTGAAGTCCTTTGTCCATATTTAAATTGGGTTATCTTTTGTTGAGTGGTAAGAGTACTTTATAAATTCTGGACATTGAACCCTTTGTTAGAGATATGATTTTCAAATATCTTCTCCCAGTCTGTAGTTTGTCTCTCTACTTTTTTGATAATGTAATTGATGAATTGATGTAATTAATGCAAAGTATTTAAGTTTGATGAAGTCTAAGCAATCTATTTGTTGTTGCTGCTCACACTTTTGGTGTCATGTATGAGAACCCACTGCCAAATTCAAGGTCATGACAGTATATCCTTATATTTTCTTGTAAGAGATTTATGGTATTAGCTTTAATATTTAGGTTGCTGATCCTTTCTAAATAAATTTTTAAATGGTTTGATGTAGGGGTACTACTTAATTCTTTTTGCACATGGAAATCCAATCGTCACATCAATAGATGTTGGAGAGACTATTTCTCCTCCATTTAATGAACTCGGATAGCCATAAATATGTTGGTTTATTTCTGACATCTTTATTCTATTCTGTTGAGCTCTGTGTCTACCCTAATGGCAATACCATACTGGGTTTTGTGTGTGTGTGTGTGTGTGTGTGTGTGTGTGTGCATTATAAATTTTATTTATTTAATTGTTTTATTGTTGTTCAAGTACAGTTGTCTGAATTTACCCCCAAGACTCCCCCCCCCGACCCCAGCCATCCCCACCTCCCTTCCCTGATTCCACCCCCCACCTTGGTTTTGTGCATGAGTCCTTTATAGTTGTTCCTGAAAACCATCCCTCCCCTTTCCCCCATTATCCCCTCCCACCTTCCCTCTGGTTACTGTCAGATTTTTCTTAATTTCAATGTCCCTGGTGATATTTTGCTTGCTTGTTTGTTTTTTTGATTAGTACTGTACTGTTTGATGTGGTTTTTAGTTAAGATTTTTGAAATCAGATAATGTGAATTTCTGCCTCCATTCTTTTTCAAAATTGTTTTTAAGGAGTCTTTGCAATTACTTGTAAATTTGAGAATTGATTTTCCACTTCTACAAACATGGCTGTGGGCATTTGACAGGGAATGTATTGAATCTGTACATTACTTTGGGTGGTATTGACATCTTAACAATATTAAGTCTTTCTAGACCCTTAATCATGGGCTGTCTTTTTATTTGTTTAGATATTCTTTATTTCCTTTCAGCAATGTTTTAGTTTTATTTACACAAGCCTTCCACCTCTTTGGTTAAATTCATTCTTAGGTATTTTATTCTTTTCAAAGCTATTGTAAATGGAATTACATTTTAAATTTATTTTTGGATTCATTGCATGTATAGAAACCAAGCTAATTTTGTGTGTTAATTAGGTATCCTGCAACTTTGCTGAATTTGCTTATTTGTTGGGAACAGCCCTGCCTGGTTTCAGACACTGTACCCCCCATCCCCCATTGGCTAAGGCTGAGTGAGGGACCTTCAGACCATAAGCTACTAAGGAGACAAAGCTTATCTCCCTGGCAGGGGCACTGCCTCTACTCCTTTTGCTTCACCCTGCCTGGCCCCCAGTGCTTGATTGGTTAGCCAATGACAGGTAAAATTCCTCAAGGGAGAAGGGTCCTAAGACAGGTATGATCATGGGGAGCCCCCAGGGAAGGACTTGGGGGGCTATAGCAAAAGGGTGTGATGGACCCTTGTCCCTTGGCTTTGACATAGCCTGAGTCTTCATTCTGTCTGTGAGAAGATGGAATGTTTCCTCTTAATGTCATTCTAGGAGAATGACAACTCCTAATCTCTTGGCTGCCTTACTTCCCCTGCCTGACTGAAGTCTGAAACAGTGACAGAGGGCAGTGCAGCCCGGTGCTGGAAAGGGCGGGTTCCCCAGGGTGAAGAGGTCTAAGAAAGAATATATAAAATCCTGTGAAACCTGCTTTGCAAGAATGCTCTCAATTATATGATAAGGGTCTGAGCAAGAAGGGAGTTTGTTTCCCAAAGTTTTCTAGACCTTTAGCTAACAGACTCTGATGCAGAATAAGCTCTAGTAGTTCTTTGTATGGTATCTATTGCTTGATCCTTACTGTCTAACAACAATTAATGAGCTCTACCTGTGTTCCTGTGCAAAACAAACCCAATAAAAGCCTCTCAAGGAATAGGCTCTTGGCCCTTCTCCTTTGAGAGATTGGCCACCTTTCCTCTCCAAGCAGATCATGACTTGGTAGACTTATTCTCATCCGTGGTCCCCAGAGGGCCCTGTGAGTGGAGGCCCCCCCCCCCCACGTTTATTAGCTCTGATAGCTTTCTTTTGTGTTTTTAGAGATTTTTATATGTATGCAATTGTATCACCTGTGACTTAGAGATTAGTCTACTTCTTCCTTTCAATTTTAGGTGACTTTTATTGCTATGGATAGAATTTCCAGTACAATGTTGAATAGTAGTGGTGAAAGTAAGCATCCTGGTCTTGTTCCTGATCTTTTGGACAAAGTTTTTAGTCTTTTACCATTGAGTAGCATTTCAGTGTGAGTTTTTCATAAATGCAGTTTATCATTTGGGGGAAGTTTCTTGCCTTTTATACCATATTTTGCTTTATTTTTTTAAATGTTAGCCCACCTGAAACTTTGTAAATGTTGCAATTTAATATAAGACAAAATTATATAATCTCAAATTTTTGTTAAGTAAAAATTAATGTATAACTATGAAAAAGAAGTGTAAAACTCTAAGGAGCTTTGAATATTCTTTTAAAGGTTTTAATTTCTAGAAAGAAAGCAGAATAACCATTCCTACTTATAAGGTTGTTGAAAGTTCCATTGAATTATGAAATATAGTGTGATTAAGAAAGACTGAAGAGGCAGAAACCAAGATCATATGGCTTTCTTTTTCAACATAATAATAAATATCAATTAGGAAAAAATTAATTATTGAGTATCCTATTGTTTACATTTTTATGTAGTTCTCATTTTGTACATTATAAAATGGCATATTCCCAAAATTATTGCATGCAGAGAACACTCCTTTTTCTAGCCCTTTGTGTCTGTATATTCCCATGGATATCAACATGAGAGTGTTTGCTGTCTTGAATTCCAAAGAGGTATGTCAGGTCTTAATGTGAACCCTTTGTTGTCCTGTAAGGTTATAATGTAACTGCTTTTGTGTAGAACAGGTAGTTCTCATTTCTACTTGCTTGGCTCTTGTCTTCCACAATGAGTCACTGATGACAGTTATTCCTATGTCATCAGTGACCAACCTCGCTCCACTTCCAGAAGTCTTCTAGGAAAGGAAGTTGAAAGGCTGTATAGGGATGTGTGTTCCCAGTTTTCATGATCCAGTGAAACAGAACCTGTGAACTGTGGGACTGAAAATGCTTCTCAAGAAACTCCCACTTGGACACTGGAGAGCAGCAGTGGTTTTTACTTCTCCAGCTGTTTCAGGAGGCTCTTCAGGTGTCTGGAACCATCTTCTGCATGGGCTGTTTAGGAAGTGATGAAACTTTGGTTGAAGGCTTAGGCAAGTTCCATCTCTTTGCTGCTTTTCTGTTTGATGCTTCCAAAGATGTCTCTCATTTTCAAGCACCAACTCTTTATCACTGTAGGTCGGGGATCTCATGATGGAGCTCCAGACACAAGAGGGAGAGTGCAGAGTGGAGAAAAATGCCAATGGCCCCAAGGGATGCCATGGTGGTGGAAAATTGAGGGTGTTTCTCTATTGATGTTCTTAGTTTCTGAATGTTTTCAGAGTAAGACAATGAAAAGATCATACAAATTGCAAGGGACTATTCTGGAGTCCATTCTTCTTTATTCTGTGTTCACTTGGATGTTGTGAATCTGACATTCTCACAAAATTGGTTCTGGAAGACAGGAACCTAGGGACCCCTGCTCTGCTATTGACTGACATCACTACAGGGAAAATTTTTATGATTGCTTCTCTACAGGTAAAATCGATCACTTATTTTAACTTGGGCTTGTTTCAAGATTTTCTTTTTGTATTTGCTTTCCATATATGCTTATATGTACATTCCTTGCTATTTATCCTTGTTGAAATCCTCTGAGCTTCCTAGACATGTGGTTTGGTGTATGTCATTAATTTAGAAAAAATATATACCATTACAATACCAGGTATTTCTTCTGATCTCATTATTCTTTCACTTCATTCTGATGTTCCAATTACAAGTATGTTATATTTACAATCGTTCCGTAGTTTTAGATTATTTCCTATTTTTTCCAGTCTCCTTTTCTCTTTGTATTTCACTTTGAAAAATTTGGATTGACATATTTTCAAGCTCATTTTCCTTGGTCATAAACCAATCAAAAGCAGTCTTTATTTCTTTTATCAAGTATATTTTATTGTTTATGCTATTACAGTTGTCCCAATTTTTACCCATTTGCCCCTCTCTGCCTAGTACCCCCCCCCCAATCCTCCCACCCTTAGTTCATGTCCACTGGTCATACATACAAGTTCTTTAGCTCCTCCATTTCTTATACTGTTCTTAACATCACTGTGTCTGTTTTGTACCTACCAATTAATACAAAAATTGCTTCTTAATCCCTGTGCCTTTCCCCCCATTTCTCCCTTCCCCCTCCTTGTTGATAACCTTATATAAGGTTGGTATAATTCTGTCCCTGTTCTTGTTGCTTACTTAGTTTGTTTTTGTTGTTTTTATGTTCAGCTATTGATAACTGTGTGTTTGTTGTCATTTTAAGGTTCATAGTTTTGATCTTCTTTTTCTTAAATAAGTCCCTTTAACATTTCATATACTAAGAGCTTGTTGATGATGAACTCCTTTAGTTTTATCTTGTCTTGGGAAGCACTTTATCTGCCCTTCCATTCTAAATGATAGCTTGGTGGGATAGAGTAATCTTGGTTGTAGGTCCTTGCTTTTCATCACTTTGAATACTTCTTGCCAGTCCCTTCATGCTTGCAAAACTTCTTTTGAAAAATCAGCTGATAGTCTTATGGGAACTCATCCGTAAGTTATTCTCTCCTTTTTTCTTGCTACTTTTAAGATTCTCTCTTTATCTTTAACCTTTGGAATCTTAATTATGATGTGTCTTGGTGTGGTCCTCTTTGAGTCCAACTTGTTTGGGACTCTCTGTGCTTCCTGAACTTGTATGTCTATTTCCTTCATCAAATTATGGACATTTTCTTTCATTATTTTTTTCAAATCAGTTTTCAATTTCTTGCTCTTCCTCTTCTCCTTCTGGCATGCCTATGATTCAGGTGTTGATATGTTTAAGATGTCACAGCTTCTTCTTCATCTCTTCTAATTTTTTGAAATTCTTGTTCCTTCATTCTGTACTGGTTGATTGTTTATGTCTTCCTTAAGTTCTAAATTGTTTAGTTGAACCTGGCTTCCTTCCCTTCACTGTCGGTTCCCTGTGTATATTTCTTTATTTAATTTAATGTAGCCTTCATTTCTTCCCTTATGCATTTGCAATACTCAGTAAGTTCTCTGAGTATCTTGCTACTAATGTTTTGAACTCTGAATCTGATACTTTAGCTATCTCTGTTTTGCTTAGTCCTTTTTCTGGAGTTGTGATCTGTTCTTTCATTTGGGCCATATTTTTTTTGTCTTCTTAATTTGACAGTCTCCCTGCTTTTTGTTCTGTGTATTAGGTGGAGCAGGTTTGACTCCATCTTGGCACACCTGTTACGTCATAATAGGTGGAGGCTTAGGTATTTGCTAGGGTGGGGCGAACTGCTTCGTGGAGCTATATGTGGGGGAAAAATGCCACTTGCTCAGCTCTCACCCAGTTTCCAGTCACTTACCCCACTTCCCATATGTGATTGGCACCCCTCTAGCTATTGCCTTGGTGGTGGTTCCCAGAGTGGGAGTTTGTGTACATTCTAAGACCATGTGAGGCTTTTAAATGGACTCTCCTGAGAGGCCAGCAGTTTCTTCCACCTCCGCACCCTCTACCTGTTTTTACAGACAGACCTTATGAGGCTTTATTTCCCAGTGCTGGAACCTTAGGCCACATGGTCTGGCTTGAGGCTGGGATCGTTGGCTCCCCAGGTGGCCCACCTGGTGTTTATCCACCACATGTGAATGTGGGGCCACCCTTTCCACCAGCTGCTGCTGCTGCTACCTTGCCGCCACAGCCTTGTCGCTGCTACTCTGTCCTCTCTGCCCTGGCTTCCACTCTCTGCCCCTCCTACCTATCTGAATATTTCTTCCTTAAATCTGTGGTTGTTGAATTTCCATTCAGTTCAATTTTCTGCCAGTTTGGTTGCTTTTGTTTTCAAGTTAGTTATGATCCTTATAGTTTGCAAGGAGGCAAAGCATGCATACTTACAACTCCAACTTGACTGGAAATCTACCATCAAAATCAGTCTTTACTTCTGTTAGTGTTTTCCATTGCTAGCACTTCTTCTTTATTCTTTCATATAGTTCCATCTCTACTTAAATTACCATCTGTTCTTGAAAGTTTTCTACTTTTGCTATTAAAGCTTTTACCATATTAAGCATAAATTTCATTTCTGCTGATTCCAATCTCATTTGGTTCTGATGCTTGCTTTATCGTGTCAGACTATCTTTGTTCTTGTCTTTTAGCATGCCTTGTAATTTTCTGTTGATAGTGGACATAATGGATAAGGTAATAGAAATGATGTAAATATGCCTTTAGTGTGAGGTCTTCTGTTAATCTGCCTAGGGGTTGGGCAGTGTTGAATACCTGCAGGAGCTGTGGGTGCCAGAGGCTTTAGTTTTCTTTTCTCCCACTCTGCTCTGTGTTTTGGGTTTTCATAAGAACTCTCTCTCATATTGAGTTCATATCTTGTAGGTCTTTCTATTGTAATTTACTTTACTACGCTGGAACCCTTTTGAGGTAGTGATCATGTGTGAAGGCGGGTAAGTACTTTATAATCTTATTATTAAACCTTGGCCTTTCAATTTTAAGTGGCCTGATTTTTCTTCCCCCATGTAGGTAAGGCTCTGGTACAGTTGTTTCTCTTCCAGTGCAAGTCTTTAATATGTTGAAATCCTGGATTTCAAAATGGTTTCTTATCCCATCTTGTTGTAAAAAACATGAGGGAATCTTCTTGGTTCTTTATCTTGAGAACTTGGTGGGGTTTCTAACAGTAAAAATCATGAAAGTATGGGGGCCCCCAACATTGAGCTGTCAAAAATGTCTTACTCTCAAGCTAATCCATGCTCATCCCTCAGCAATTCATCAAAATGACTATTTAATAGTTTTACCAGTTCATTGCTCCAGCAGTTTCTGCTCCAAATATCCTGATGTTGTCTGGGATTCCCTGTATTCTCCTGCCTCTGTGGATTTCAGGGTACAGGTGTGTACTATGAGTTCAATTCTCTGTTGGGTCTAAAAAAATTATTTATTTTCAGTTTGTTTACCTTTATTTCTTGTTGTAATGATGGGAGTAATGACTTCCATTCTGTTCACACGTGGTACTTAAACTGTACCAATTGAGTTTTGAGAAAGATGAAAAGGTAATTAAAAGGATATTTACAACAAACTGTTGAACAATTGGTTGTTTGTATTAAAAAAAGAAACTTGGTTGAAATTAAACATCATTATATAAAAATTACTCAATAGTTTCTCTACTTATTAAATAAACAGTATAAAACCTTTAGAAGACTCAACATCCCCCACCAAAAAAAAATCCAGAGTAAACCCTGGGGCTGTGAAAAGACCAGCATTAGACCCAAAGAGAGGTCACCCCCAAAACTGAGACAGGTAGGTGGGAGCTGTGAACACCAGTATACCTGCTGGAAGAGAAAACCCACCAACAAAGGAATTACCTAAAGATAACAATGGAAGAAGGTGAAGGAGGAAGTGGAAACCACACTATCATCCACCTAGGACCATACTGAAAATGCAGCTAAATGGTGTAGAAATTACCTAGAATAAACAACTAAACAATAGCAAGAGGGAAGCCTCAAAACCTCATACAGATAGAAGAACCAGTTTCAACACAACCTGTCCACACCCACACAACAGAATATGAGACATGGTTGACAGAGTGACCCTCAGTTAACCAGATGGAGAGAAGGACCCACCAAAGAAAGGCCCAACAACAATCAAAACCCAAAGACATACGGAGAGCCAACATAAATGACATGCCAAGACAAGTGAGCTCAGGAGATCAAGGAGACTGCACCACTAAATCCCACAGGTCTTCTAACATAGAAATTCACACCAAAAACCCATTGCTTCTTAAATTGATCAGAGCAGATCAATTTAAGGAGCAATGGCTAACAAGAAGAATCTCACAAAAAATGTGAAGACAAAAAGCCAATCCCCACATGAAAGTAAAAGGGGAAGACTCAGAAATAATGCTAAATGAAATAGAGGAAAGTCAACTATCAGATATTGAGTACAAAGAAATGTCTATAAGGAAGTTCAAGGAGCTCACAGAGATTTACCAACAACTATAGGGAAACTCCTATGAACACACTATAAACTATATCAACATAAAAAAGAAAGAAACTATCAACAAGGGCCAAGAGGAAATGAAGAATACAATTTCTGAACTGAAGAACACAGTAGAAGGAATCAAAAGCAGGCTGGATGAAGCAGAGGATCAGATCAGCAAGCTGGAGGACAAGGTAGAAAGAAACAAGGAGAAAGAACAAGAAAAAGAAAAGAGAGTCAGAAAGAATGAACAGGTGGTAAGGGAAATTTAAGACAACATGAAATGTAATAATATCCATATAATTAGGATACCAGGAGAAGTGCAAGGGATAGAAAACCTGTTTGAAAAAGTAATGATGGAAAACTTTCCTAATTTGATAAGAGAAAATGTCACACAAATCCAGGAAACACAGAGAGTCCCAATCAAGAGGAACCCAAAGAGGCCCACATCAAGATACATCATAATTAAAATGGCAAAATTCCAAGACAAAGAGATCTTCAAGGCAGCAGGGGAAAAGCAGGAAGTAACACATAAGAGAGTCCTGATAAGACTAGCAGCTGACTTCTCAATGGAAACACTCCAAGCCAGAAGGGATTGGCAAGAAATATTCCAAGTAATGAAAACTGAAGGCTTGAAACCAAGACTACTTTATACAGCAAGACTCTCAATTAAAATGGAAGGCCAAATAAGGAGTATTCCAGACAACAGAAGCCTCAAAGAATAAACCTCCTCCAAACCAGCTCTGCAACAGATGCTAAAGAGTCTGCTCTAAGAACAGGAAGAAAAACAGTGAGAGAGAGAAGAACACAAGTATGAAAAATGGCAATGAATAAGTACCTATCAATGCTAACCTTAAACATAAATGGATTAAATGCTCCAATCAAAAAACATAGAAAGCTGAATGGATAAGAAATCATGACCCACACATATGCTGCCTACAAGAGACCCACCTCAGAACAAAAAACCTACACAGACTGAAAGCAAAGGGCTGGAAACAAATATTCCAAGAAAATGAAAAAAAGCAGGAGAAAAAAGCTGGGGTAGCAATATTTATGTTAGATAAAATAGACTTTAAAAAAGAGCCATGAAAAGAGACCCAGAAGGTCACTTTATAATAGTCAAGGGAAGAATCCACCTAGAAGACATAAACATTGTAAATATATATGCATCCATAATATGAAAACCCAAATACATAAAAAAATCTTGGAGGACTTCAAGAAAGATATTGACAACAACACAATTATAGTAGGGGATTTTAACACCCCACTGTCAACAACAGATAGACCGTGCAAACAAAATATCAACAAGGATATTGTGGCATTGAACAGTGCCCTAGATAAAATGAACTTAACTGATATATACATAGAACCTTTCATCCCAAGGAAGCAAAGTACACATTCTTTTCAAATGTACATGGAACATTTTCAAAAATTGACTACAATATAGAACACAAAACAAGCCTCAACAAATTCAAGAAAATTGAAATTATATCAAGCATTTTCTCTGAACACAAGGGACCGAAACTAGAAACCAACCTCAAGAGAAAATTCAAAAACACTCAAACTCATGAAGATTGAATAGCATACTATTTGACAATGAATGGGTCAAGAATGAGATTAAGGAAGAAATCAGAAAGTTTTTGGAAACAAATGAAAATGAACTCACAACAATCCAAAACTTACAGCACACAGAAAAGGCAGTCCTGAGAGGGAAGTTCATAGCGATAGAGGCCTACCTAAAAAAGATTGAAACATTTCAAACAACCTAACCCTATGCCTACAAGAACTTGAGGAACAAAAATAAAGACAGCTCAGAGCAAGTAGAAGGAGGGAGATAACCAAGATCAGAGCAGAATTAAATGACATAGAGACTAAAAACAATTCTAATGATCAATAAACCTAGAAGCTGGTTCTTTAAAAAGGTAAACAAAATCAACAAGCCTTTAAGCACACTTATCAAGAAAAAAAAGAGAGAGGACCCAAATAAACACAATCAGAACTGAAAGAGGAGAGATTACAATTGACACCACAGAAATACAAAGGATTGTTAGAAATTACTATGAAGAACTATATGCCAAGAAATTTGAAAGCCTGGGTGAAATGGACAAATTTCTAGAAAAATACAATCTTCCAAAAAATGAAGAAGCAAAAAGCTGAACAGACCAATAACAGCACATGAAATTGAAGCAGTGATCAAAAAGCTCCCAACACAAAATCTCTGGACCAGAAAGTTTCACAGGAGCATTTTACAAAAGCACTTAAGGATGAGCTAACCCCTATCCTTCACATACTATTTCAAAAAATCCAAAATGATGGAAGATTCCCAAACTCTTTTTATGAAGCCAGCCTCACCATAATCCCAAAATAGATAAAGAAATAACAAAGAAAGAAAACTTCAGGCCAATATCATTGATGAACATAGACACTAAAATCCTCAACAAAATATTGGCAAACTGCATCCAGCAATACATTAAAAAGGTCATACACCATGATCAAGAGAGATTCATCCCAGGGGTACAATGATGGTACAATATTTGCAAATCAATAAATGTAATACATCACATAAACAAAATGAAAGACAAAAATCACATGATCATATCAATAGATGTGGAAAAAGCATTTGATAAGGTACAGCACCCATTTATAACAAAAACACTTAGCAAAGTGGGAATAGAGGGGGCATTTCTCAACATAATAAAGGCCATATACAAGAGCTCTACAGCCAACATCATACTCAAAGGGCAAAAACTTAGAGCTTTCCTGCTAAGATCAGGAACAAGATAAGGATGCCCGCTTTCACCACTCCTATTCAACATAGTATTGGAATTCCTAGCCACAGCCATCAGACAAGAAAAAGAAATAAAAGCCATTCATATTGGAAAGGAGGAAGCAAAATTTTCATTGTTTGCAGATAACATGATAGTGTACATAGAAAATGCTATAGACTCCACCAAAAACACTGCTCAACCTAATAAGTGAATTTGGCAAAACAATAGGATACAAAGTCAAAATCCAGAAATCAAAGGCCTTTTTGTACACAGAGAATTAAATATCAGAAACAGAATCAGGAAAAATCACATTTGATATAGCAACAAGGAAAATAAAGTACCTAGGAATAAACCTAACCAAGGAGGTTAAAGACCTGTACTCAGAAAACTATACAAAAGTGATGAAAAGAATTAAGGAAGACCCAAACAAATGGAAGCATGTACCATGCTCATGGATTGGAAGAATTAACATCATCGAAATGTCCATACTGCCCAAAGTAACTTAGAGATTCAATGCAACTCCTATTAAAGTACCAATGACATATTTCACAGATATAGAACAAACATTTCAGAAATTTATATGGAACCATAAATGACTACAAATAGCTGCACCAATTTTGAGAAAAAAAGAAAGTAGGAGGGATCACAATACCTGATATCAAACTGTATTACAATATCACTGTAATCAAAACACCCTGATACTGGCATAAGAACAGACACATAAACCAATGTAACAGAACAGAGAGTACAGAAATAAACCCAAGTTTCTGGTCAATTAATATTTGACAAAGGGGGAAGATGCATAAAACATAGTAAAAATAGCCTCATCAACAAATGGTGTTGGAGTATCTGGACAGCTATGTGCAAAAAAAAAGAAACTTCCTCACCAACTTACAACATACACAAAAATAAATTCAAGGTGGATAAAAGAATTAAATATAAGTCATGACACCATAAAAGTCCTTAGAGGAAAACAGCAGCAGGAAAATCTCAGACATTCCACACAGCAATATCTGTTATGTCCCCTAGTGCAAGGAACATAAAGAAAAGAATAAACAAATGGAACCTCAATAAATTAAAAAGCTTCTGCATGGCGAAAGAAAACAGTATTAAAATGAAAAGGGAACCAACTATATGGGAAAACATATTTGCCAATGGTACCTTGGACAAGGGTTTGATCCAAAATAACTAAAGAACTCACACTATTCCACTTGAGGAAGACAAACAACCCAATTGAAAAATGGGCAAAAGACTTGAACTCTTTTCCAAAGAGGACATACAGAGGGCCCCAAAACATATGAAAAGATGCTCAGCATCACTAGCCACCAGAGAGATGCAAATTAAAACCACAGTGAGATACTATGTCACACCAGTCAGAGTGGCCATCATAAACAAATCAACAAAAAAGTGTTGGAGAGGATGTGGAGAAAAGGGAACCCTAGTGCACTATTGGTGGGAATGCAGACTGGTGCAGTCACTATGGAAAACAGTATGGAATTCCCTCAGAAAACTAAAAATGAAACTGCCTTTTGACCCTGCAATTCCACTGCTGGGATTATATCCTAAGAGCCCTGAAACACTAATCCAAAAGAACCTATGCACCCCAATGTTCATAGCAGCACAATTTACAATAGCCAAGAGTTGGAAGCGACCTAGTTGCTCATCAGTAAATGAGTGAGTCAAAAAACTATAGTACATTTATATAGTGGAATACTATGCAGCAGAAAGAAAGAAGGAGCCCCTACACTTTGAAACAGCATGTGTGGAACTGGAGAAATAATGCTAAGTGAAATAATCCAGGCAGTGAAAGACAAATACCATATGATCTCACCTTGAACTGGAACCTAATCAACAAAAGAAAAAAGCAAGCAAAATATAACCAGAGACATTGAAATTAAGGACAACCTGACAGCAACCACAGGGAAGGTGGGAGGGGATAATGGGTGGAATGGTTTTCAGAAACAACTATAAAAAATACATGAACAAAACCAAGGGAGGATTTGTCTTACTAAAGATGAAATAAGGGCTATTGTTCAATTAGGCTAAAATAAAGTCTCTCATGTTTCCTTAAAAAAAAAAAAACAAACCGAAGGAGGGCTGAAAGCAAGGGATGGAGGTGGGTTTGGCTGGGGTGGAGAGGAATATTGGGGGTAAATGCAGACAACTATAATTGAACAACAATAAAATAATTTTTTAAAAAACAAGAAAACAAAACCAATCCAGTTGAAAAATGGGCAAGGGACCTGAATAGACATCTCTCCAAAGAGAACATATAAGTGGGCAATAGGCATATGAAAAGATATTCAGTGTCAGTAATCATTAGAGAAATGCAAATTAAAACCACTGAGATTTCATCTCATGACTGTCAGAATGGCTATCATCAATAAATCAACAAACAACAAGTGTTGGTGAGGATGTGGAGAAAAAGGAACCCTTGTGCACTGCTGGTACAGCCACTGTGGAAAATATTATGGAGGTCCAATTTCACTTCTGGGTATATATTCAAAGAAACCTAAAGCACTAATTTAAAAAAATACATACACCCCCATGTTTCTTGCAGCATTGTTTACAATAACCAAGATATAGCAGCAACGTAAGTGCCCATCAATAAATAGGGCATAAAAAAGCTGGCATAGATACAGTATATACAATGTTATTTTACTTGTCCATAAAAAATAATGAAATCTTACCACTTAGGACAGCATGACTGGACCTAAAGAACATTATACTAAAAGAAATAAGTGAGAAGACAGATAAAGACAAATGCCATCTGATTTTACTCATGTTCAATCTAAAGAACAAAATAAACAAGCAGAATAGATACAATCTCATAGATACTGAGATCAGACTGATGATGTCTGTCAGAGAGGTGGGGGACAAGCGGGTAGATGAAAAAGGTGAATGGATTGAGAAGTACAAATTGGTAATCAGAAAATAGTCATCGGATGTAAAGTACAGTATAGGGAATATAGTCAGTAATATTGTAATAATTATGTACAGTGCCAGGTAGGCACTTGAAATAGCAGGATACCACTTTGTAAAGTATATGGTTATCTAACCACTGTGCTGTACACCTGAGACCAATACAAACTAATATTGAATTTTTCAATATATAATTGAAAAATAAAAAATTGAAAAAGAAACTTTTAGAAATACAGGAATGAACTTCATGATCAAACGGGGGATAGAAAACTGTACTTGAACAATAATTAAATTTAAAAAAATAATAAAATAATTTTTTTAAATGTCATTCTATAAAAGACAAAAATGATTTTAGGAGATCTCACATCTTAACATTGACTCTTCCAATCCAGAAAAAAGGAAAATCTTTTTATTTATTTAGGTCTTTTGTCATATCTCTTGGTGATGTTTTATAGTTCTTTTTTAGCATTCCTACATATTTTATACTGTATTAGTTCCAGTGTTAATGCTATTGTAAATGCTGTGGCTCTTCTATCTTTATCTTTTATTTGCTATTTGCTAGGTACAGAAATAAAAATAATTTTTAATATTTATCTTGAATCCAATGATCTTACTAAAGTCATTTATTAATTTTAAGTTTGCTTTATATCCTTTTGAAAAATCTACACACATAGTCATGTCATCTGAAAATAATTATACATTTATTTCTTCCATTTTACTATTTTTATGTTTTAACTCCCTTTCTAAAAAAAGATTTTATTTTTATTTTATTTATTTTTAGAGAGGGTAAAGGAGTGAGAAAAAGATGGAGAAAGAGACATCAACATGTGGTTGCCTCTTGTGCAGCCCCCCACCAGGGACCTGGCCTGCAACCCAGGCATGTACCCTAAACAGGGAGTTGAACCAGCAGCTCTTTGTTTTCCAGGCTGGCTCTCAGTCCACTGAGCCACACAAGCCAGGGTGTTAACTGTCTTTCCTTATTGTACTGACAAGAGCCTCCAGTACAATTCCAAAGAGGAGTGATGATAGTGGACTTTCTTGTCTTGCCCCTAATTGCAAGGAACAATGTTAAATAGTTCAAGATTCAGTATGTTGTTGTTTATAGATTGGTATAAATATTCTGTATCCAATTAGGAAAGTACTCTTCTATTCTTGGTTTTCTGAGAGTCTTTATCATGAACAACTCTTGAATTTTTATGCATCATTTTTCAGCATCTTTTGAGTAGATTATATAATTTTTTCTTTCTTTTGTAACTTGAATTGCTTTGATTTTTGAATGTTAAACTTACTATAATTTGACATTGCATTTATAGAATAAAACCTAGTTGATCATGATGTATTGTCCTTTTAATATGTCACTAGATTCAATTTGGCATCTAATTTAGAATTGTTTGCATTTATATTAATGAGATATATTGTACTGTTATTTTCTGTTCTGCTGCTGTTTTTGTCAAGTTTGGCTAGAAGATTGAGTTGGCCCTATTAAAAACATTTAGAAAGATTGCACTTTTTCTATTCCCTAGAAAAGTTTATGTATGACTTTTATTATTTTATATTTAAATGGTTAGAGAAAAAATTACCAGTGAAGTCATTTGAGTGTGAACTTTTGTTTGATTTTTAATGATGCATTCAATATCTTCAACAAATACAGGAATATTGCAATATTGTATTTCTTTGATCAGTTTTTGCAAGTTGTATTTTTTGCAAATTTCTCCATTTCATGTGCATTATTAAATTCATGGCACTAAAGTATTTAATTTCTTATTTTTTAATCCTTTTAATTTTTGTACTGTTTTCTTTTTCATTCCTGATATCAGTGGACTCTTTCTCTCTTTTGAAACAGGATCAGTCTTGCTGGAGTTATTCATTTTAATCTTTACTAAGGATAAACTTTTGTTCTTGTGGGGTTCCTCTGTTGTATGTTTCTTTCTATTTCAATTATTTATTCTCTTAAATTTATTAGAATCTCACTATATTTTAAGTTTAATTTCCTGCTTTTTTGCAGCTTCTTTATTAATTAAAAAATCTCTATTTTAAATGAAATTAGTATTTCCATACTGTAGGATAAAGCAAACACACTTCTTTAAATCCATTAATTTAGGTCATAGTTATTTCCATGAATAGAGTTACTATCACTTGAATATTTGCCTATATACTTGTTGGAAGCTTCTGTAGCCTTTTCTTGGTAGGAACTCCAGTTTTTCTGAATTCTTCCCTTTCCTTTAGGTATTCCATTTCCCATTCTTCCTATAAGAATTTTCTTTCCAGCATTTTATTACCATAAGGATGCCAACTCCTTGCAACATTTGGTAAAATTTTGAACTGTTTGGAACATCTCTGTCAGGTCTTTTGTTTCATTATTTGAGGGAACAAAACATATTTTCCAACATCTCTGAGCTGGTGCTCTGTCAGATCGGAGCACCAATCTCAGTGACAGAGGAAGACAGCCACATGGTCACCCCCTAGGCAAGAGGTATGGACAGTTTTTTGGAGCTTCTTGAAATGAGCATTCAAATAATTGATTTTCAACCTCTCATACTTTTAAAATATATGCATTACAAGTCAGAAATATCTCTCTAGTGCCCTGACTAGTGTGGCTCAGTTGTTGGGCATCATCCTACAAAGCAAAAGGTTGCCAGTCCAATCCCCAGTCAGGGCACATGCCTGGGTTGCAGGTTTGGTCCTGGTCAGGGCATGATAGGAGGCAACCAATCGATGTTTCTATCTTATATTCATGTTTATCACCCTTTATTTCTCCTTCCCTTCTCTAAGTAAATAAATAAATACAATCTTTAGGGAAAAAAGAAGTACAATCCCCAGCCAAGATGGAGGCGTAGGTAGAAATGCTTCACTTCCTTGCACAACCAAAAGAAGGATAACAACCAATTAAAAAACAAGGAACAAGCCAAACTACCAGAACTTTAAGGTGCATGGAAGTCTGACAACCAAGAAGTTAAAGAAACATTCATCCAGAGTGGTGGGGGTGGAGATGGGCAGCCAAGCCAAGAAGACATGCAGCAAGGCAGTGGCTGGCAGACCATGCAGGAAAGGTGGTGGCTAGTGGACCAGTGGATCCCACATTCACCTTCCAATAAGCAGGAAGAACAACTGGGTAGCGAAACAGACCATGGAACCCAGGGTTTCAGCGCCAGAAACTAAAGACTCAAAACTTCTGGCTCTAAAAATCTGTGGGGGTTGCAGTGATGGAAGAAACTCCCAGTATCACAGGGGAGTCCATGGGAGAGGCCCACAGTGTCTTAGAACATACACAAACTCACCCACCTGGAAAACAGCATCTAAAAGGGCACACTCCACTTGTGGGAAGTGATGGAAAGTAGGACTACAGTGGAGTGAGCAGCACTGCTCCTTCTCTGACCCCTCCCCCACAGACAGCACTGTAATGCAACAAAGAGGGTTGCCCTGCCCTGGTGAATACCTAAGGCTCTGCCCCTTACAGTATAACAGGTAAGACAAGATAAAAAAAAATATGGCCCCAATGAAAGAACAGTTAAAAAATTCAGAAAAAGAACTAATTGACAGGAGATAGACAACTTATCTGATAGAGAGTTCAAAACAATGGTAATAGGGATGCTCACAGAAATTATTGAGCTCGGTCACAAAATGAAGGAAGAAATGAAGGCTATGCAAAGTGAGTAAAGCAAAATATACAGGGAACCAATAGTGAAGGGAAGGAAACCAGGACTCAAATCAATGATTTCAAACAAAAGGAAGAAATAAACATTCGACCAGAACAGAATGAAGAAACAAGAATTCAAAGAAATGAGGAGAGGCTTAGGAACCTCTGGGACAACTTTAAATGTTTGAATATCCAAATCATAGGATGCCAGAAGGAGAAGAGAAAGAACAAAAAATTGAAAAAATAATGAAGGAAAACTTCCCCAATCTAGAGAAGAAAATAGACTCCAGGGCTCCAGGAAGCCCAGAGAATAGGAAGGAAGTCAAGACACATCACAATTAAGTTACCCAAGATTAAAGATAAGGAGAGAATCTTAAAAGTAGGAAGAGGAAAGGAGAGAGATACCTACAAAGGAGTTCCCATAAGACTATCAGCTGATTTCTCAAAAGAAACCTTACAGGCAAGAAGGGGCTGGAAAGAAGTATTCCAAGTCATGAAAGGCAAGGACCTACATCCAAGGTTGTTCTATCCAGCAAAGCTTTCATTTAGAATGGAAGGGCAGATAAAGTACTTCCCAGATAAGATCAAGTTAAAGGAGTTCATCATAATCAAGCCCTTATTACAATTATGTGAAATGTTAAAGGTACTTATCTAAGAAGTAGAAGAAGATCAAAAACTGTGAATAGTAAAATGACAATAAACTCAGAACTACCAACATCTGAACCTAAAACACAAAAACTATGCAAACAACTAGAACAGGAACAGAATCACAGAAATGGAGATCATCTGGAGGGTTATCATTGGGGAGAGGAAGGGGGAGAATGGGGGGGAAACATACAGAGAATAAGAAGCATAATAGGTGAGCACAAAATAGACAGGGGGAAGTTAAAAATAGTATAGGAAATGGAGAATCCAAAGAGCTTATTATAAGTATGACCCATGGACATGAACTAAGGACGAGGGATTGCTGTAGGGTGGTGGGGTGCAGGGAGGAGAGGGATAAAGGGGATGCAAAACTTGGAACAACTGTAGTAGCATAATCAAGAAAATATACTTAGAAATAAAAAACAATAATAAAAAATAAAAGTAAAGTACTCTCAAAAAAATAAAGAAGAAATATTCCTCCAAGAAAAAGTTAAGCTTTATTTCAAAAGAGATACATTACATATATATTTATTATTGCTTAGATCAAAATATTTTCCAATTGTTATTTTAATATTTTCTTGATCAGTCAATTATTTGGAATTGTGATAATTCATTTATGTATATTTGGAGATTTCTAGTTACCTCTCTTTTATTGACATTGTTTAATTTCACTGTTGCCAGAGAATATATCCTGTGTGATTTCAATTCATAGAAATTTGTTGAAACTTATTTTATTGCATAAGATATTATCTACTTTGATAAATGTTTCATGTGCACTTAAAAGAATGAACATCCTGCAGTTGTTAAATTTAGTTTTCTAAAATGTCAATCAGTTCAGTTTGGTTGTTCAGGTTATTCAAATATTGCTAAATCCTTACTGATTTTTTGGTATGCTTTTTCTATCCATTACTGACAGAAATTTGTTAAAATCTCAAACCATTACTGTGGATCTATTTTTTTCTGCCAACATCTTTTTATGTTATTAGGTACATACAGACTTAGAATTATGATAAACTTATGTTGAATTGACCCTTTAAAATTTATTTATTTTGGACAGAGGAGAAAGTATGGAGAAAGAGAGGAGAGAAACATTAATGTGTGGTTGCATGCAGCCTGTGCTGGGGACCTGGCCCACAACCCAGGCATGTGCCCTGACTGGGAATTGAACCAACAACCTTTGGTTCACAGGCTGGCACTCAGTCCACTGAGCCACACCAACCAGGGCTCTTCTTTTGTCAAACAACATCCCTGGCTTTAATTTCTTCTCTGTCCAGTGTTAGAATGGTTATGCTAGTTTTTTTCTGGTTAGTGTTTATACTATATATTTTTTCCATTATTCCACTTTCAAAGTTTCTGTCCTTATATTTAAAATGTGGGTCTTTTTAACAACATCTAGTTGGGTTTTGCACTTTTCCTCAGCATGGCATTATCTGTGTTTGCCTGAAGTGTTTAAACTGCATACATATAATATTATTGACAGAATTGAATCTCAGTTTACCATATTGCTATTTACCTTTTATTTATCCCATTTGTCTTTGTTCCTTTATTTCCCCTTCCTTGACTGATCAGGATTATTAAAATGTTTTATTATTTCATCTCCCCAGTATTAGCTTTTTACTTATACACTTTTATATTAATCTTGTAGAAATTACACTATTTGAGGTATGTAGTATACAAGTTAGTATTTTTACAATTGCACAAACAATACTAGAAACTAAAGACAGTTTAATTTCATTTGCTCATGTCTTGCCCTTTTATACAATTACCACATATTTTATTTCTACATATAGCCCACAAGGCATCATCATTATTTTAAACATTCAACATTTATCCACATTTCTCCCCTTTTTAGTATGTTTTTTTCCTTCCTGTCATTCTGTGTTCTCTCTGAGATCATTTTCCTCCAGCCGATAAAAGCCTCTTTAGTATTTTTTTGTAATGCAGCTCCTCAGGCAAGAAATCCTCTAAGATTTGGTTTTGGGGGGGAGAGTTTATTTTGCTTTCATTTTTGAAGGATATTTTAGCTAGTTATATAAAACTTTAGGTTGGACTATATATACCGTGTTTTGCCATGTGTAGTTTTTGGCCCAAATTTTTTAGGAAAAAGTAAGGATGCACATTATACATNGTGGGGGGTGGAAAGGGGTGGGGGGTGGGGAGCGTGGGGCGGGGGACGGGCAGGGTTAGGAATATAAGACAGAGAGCTGTACTTGAACAAGAATTAAATTAAAAAATTATAAAAAAAAGAAAAAATAATGAAGGAAAACTTCCCCAATCTGAAGAAGAAAATAGACTCCAGGGCTCCAGGAAGCGCAGAGAGTAGAAAGGAAGCCAAAACACATCACAATTAAGTTACCCAAGATTAAACATAAGGAGAAAATCTTAAAAGTAGCAAGAGAAAAGCAGAGAGTTACCTTCAAAGGAGTTTCCATAAGACTATCAGCTGATTTCTCAAATCTTACAGGCAAGAAGGGGCTGGAAAGAAGTATTCCAAGTCATGAAAGGCAAGTACCTACATCCAAGGTTGCTCATCCAGGAAAGCTTTCATTTAGAATGGAAGGGCAGATAAAGTGCTTCCCAGATAAGGTCAAGTTAAAGGAGTTCATCATCATCAAGCCCTTATTATAATTATGTGAAATGTTAAAGGTACTTATCTAAGAAGTAGAAGAAGATAAAAAACTGTGAATAGTAAAATGACAATAAACTCGGAACTACCAACATCTGAACCTAAAACACAAAAACTATGCAAACAACTAGAACAGGAACAGAATCACAGAAATGGAGATCATCTGGAGGGTTATCATTGGGGAGAGGAAGGGGGAGAATGGGAGGGGGAAACATACAGAGAATAAGAAGCATAATAGGTGGGCACAAAATAGACAGGGGGAAGTTAAAAATAGTATAGGAAATGGAGAATCCAAAGAGCTTATTATAAGTATGACCCATGGATATGAACAAGGACGAGGGATTGCTATAGGGTGGTGGGGTACAGGGAGGAGAAGGATAAAGGGGATGCAAAAATTGGATCAACTGTAGTAGCATAATCAGGAAAATATACTTAGAAATAAAAAAACAATAATAAAAAATAAAAGTAAAGTACTCTCAAAAAAATAAAGAAGAAATATTCCTCCAAGAAAAAGTTAAGCTTCATTTCAAGAGATACATTACATATATACTTATTGTTGCTTAGATCAAAATATTTTCCAATTGTTATTTTAATATTTTCTTGATCAGTCAATTATTTAGAATTGTGATAATTCATTTATGTATATTTGGAGATTTCTAGTTACCTCTCTTTTATTGACATTGTTTAATTTCACTGTTGCTAGAGAATATATCCTGTGTGATTTCAATTCATAGAAATTTGTTGAAACTTATTGCATATTATCTACTTTGATAAATGTTTCATGTGCACTTAAAAGAATGAACGTCCCGCAGTTGTTAAATTTAGTTTTCTAAAATGTCAATCAGTTCAGTTTGGTTGTTCAGGTTATTCAAATATTGTTAAATCCTTACTGATTTTTGGTATGCTTTTTCTATCCATTACTGACAGAAATTTGTTAAAATCTCAAACTATTACTGTGGATCTATTTTTTTCTGCCAACATCTTTTTATGTTATTAGGTACATACAGACTTAGAATTATGATAAACTTATGTTGAATTGACCCTTTAAAAAATTTATTTATTTTAGACAGAGGAGAAAGTATGGAGAAAGTGAGGAGAGAAACATTAATGTGTGGTTGCGTGCAGCCTGTGCTGGGGACCTGGCCCACAACCCAGGCATGTGCCCTGACTGGGAATTGAACCAACAACCTTTGGTTCACAGGCTGGCACTCAGTCCACTGAGCCACACCAACCAGGGCTCTTCTTTTGTCAAACAACATCCCTGGCTTTAATTTCTTCTCTATCCGGTGTTAGAATGGTTATGCTAGTTTTTTTCTGGTTAGTGTTTATACTATATATTTTTTCCATTATTCCACTTTCAAAGTTTCTGTCCTTATATTTAAAATGTGGGTCTTTTTAACAACATCTAGTTGGGTTTTGCACTTTTCCTCAGCATGGCATTATCTGTGTTTGCCTGAAGTGTTTAAACTGCATACATATAATATTATTGACAGAATTGAATCTCAGTTTACCATATTGCTATTTACCTTTTATTTATCCCATTTGTCTTTGTTCCTTTATTTCCCCTTCCTTGACTGATCAGGATTATTAAAATGTTTTATTATTTCATCTCCCCAGTATTAGCTTTTTACTTATACACTTTTATATTAATCTTGTAGAAATTACACTATTTGAGGTATGTAGTATACAAGTTAGTATTTTTACAATTGCACAAACAATACTAGAAACTAAAGACAGTTTAATTTCATTTGCTCATGTCTTGCCCTTTTATACAATTACCACATATTTTATTTCTACATATAGCCCACAAGGCATCATCATTATTTTAAACATTCAACATTTATCCACATTTCTCCCCTTTTTAGTATGTTTTTTTCCTTCCTGTCATTCTGTGTTCTCTCTGAGATCATTTTCCTCCAGCCGATAAAAGCCTCTTTAGTATTTTTTTGTAATGCAGCTCCTCAGGCAAGAAATCCTCTAAGATTTGGTTTTGGGGGGGAGAGTTTATTTTGCTTTCATTTTTGAAGGATATTTTAGCTAGTTATATAAAACTTTAGGTTGGACTATATATACCGTGTTTTGCCATGTGTAGTTTTTGGCCCAAATTTTTTAGGAAAAAGTAAGGATGCACATTATACATGGGTATAATCATTACGTACCATGGGTATAATATTGGGTATAAGAATCCCATGTATAATGCACACAAAGCTATGGGTGTGCATTATACACAGCAAAATACAGTGTACTTATTTCCCTTATCAATACATTAAAGGTAACAATTTGTTGGTTTCAATTTCTGTTTTAAAAAATCAGTCATTTGTAATGCTCTTACCATCTTGAAAGTATTAAGTCTTTTCTCTCCAGCTCTTTTTAAGATTTTCTTTTTGATTTTTTTTACTATCCTATGTCTAGGTATGATTTTTTTATATTTATCTTGTATGAGCTTATAATTTTTCTTTAAGGTGTTGTTTAAGGCTTTCCATTGCATTTTTTCAAGCTTTGGCTAGGAATTTTTCATGTATGTCTCCCATCCAGTTCTCTCCCTCTGGTATTTTAATAGTACAAATATTTGATTCTTCATCATATTCCATGTGTTTCTCATCCTCTTTTCTTTCTAGTTCCATCTATTTTTCCCTCGTTCTTCACTCTGCATATTTTTTACTGACTTATCTTCCAGTTCACTTACCTTTTTTTAAATCTGCTCTTTAAACACATCCATTTGCTTTCTTAAATTCAAGTATAATATATTTCTCGTTCTACAATCTCCATTTGACTTTCTTTAAACAGCTTCCAGACTTCTGGTGAGATTTTTAAAATTATTTCATCTATTTTGTTTAAAATTTTTATCATAATTTTCTGATTATTCAATATCTGTATTTCCAGTGATACTATTTCTCTTCTCGTTTTTTTCAAAATAATTTCTCCTATTTTTAGCATGCTAATACTTCTTATTGGATACCAGACATTATGAGAAAATTTAAAGATGCAGAAAGATGTTGTATTTGTTCAAAAGGGGTTAGGCTTTCTCCAGAAAAAAATAGTTTACTAGCAAATTACTGTGGTTCTGTTTCAGGTGGGTTGCTTTGTTAGAGCTGTGCTATTGTGCCTTTATTCTTTTTTTTTTGCCTTTATTCTTGAGTCATGTCTTATTTTGAAGACATTGCTATAGAATATATTGGGTCCCCCACCCCAAATTCTTACGTTGATGGCTTAACCCCCAGTTTGCTGATATTTATACATGGGACCTTAAGCAGACATTAGATTTAGATAAGGTTGTGAGGATGGGACCCTCATGATGGGACACGTGCCTTTATAAAAAACACATGCCATAGAGCTTTCTTTTTCTCCACACATGAACACAGAAGAGGTCATGTGAATGTACAGAAGGTGTTGTCCACCTACAAGGCAGGAAGAGAGGCCTAACCAGAAACTAACCATGATGGATGGCATCCTGATCTCAAACTTACAGCCTCTAAAACAGCTAGAAAATAAATGTGTGTTTCAGCTACCCAGCATAGGTAGGTGAAGATAGGCATGGTGCTGACTCATAAGGCCTGTCCCTTTTCTGAGATACCAATTGAAAGACTGGGATGTTTTGCAGGGCCCTCCAGTCTGGCAGCACTTGAACTCCAACATCTATTTCCCTAATACTATGAAGCTACTGCAAACTCTTCTCAGCTTTTTAGCCTCTGACATGCTCTTGCCTATTGGGTTTCTTGGAGTCTGTCCCTACATATGTAAAGTTTAGTCATCAGCCAATCACTGAAGTATAATTTCAATGGACAGTTTGGAGTTATTTCTCTTTAGTTCTCTACTGAGATTTTACTTCTCAAGTTCCAGACTCTGACCTCCAACCACTGAGACTGCTACTTTCTGCTTGGGTTCTATTATCCTTTGCACAGAATTAGAAATGTCCTTAGAGAAAAAGCTGTGGCGAATGAATATGAAGCTCACTCCTTATTTTTTCTTCTCAAGGACAATAACCTTGTTAGTCTTCAGTGTGTTAGTCGCTCTCCAATGCCTTTGAACAGTCATTTTACTTATTTTGTCCATGTTCCATTATTTTCTCAATGGAAGGATTCATTCCTTATGCTCTGTCAAGACCAGAGTAGGAATTTCTCTACTCATATTCTAAGATTCAACCAATAGTGACCTCCTCTGTGAAGTATTTCCTGATCTTTTTTTCCCTCTTGAGTAGAATTATTATCCCCTCAGGTAGAACCTTTTCTTGTTGCCACAGCACCTGACACATACCTCCATCATTCCCCCTTATTAAATAACATTTTTATGGAACAATTTTCTCTCCAATGGACTGTGGAGTACCTTAGAATAAATATGAAATCCTAGTATTTTTACACCCCTTCCCCCTCCATGTATTGCCCCATTCATCCCATTACCTTTTCTGAAAAATTTCTTTTAAGACCTAACTATACTCACAGTCTCTCAGCTTTCTCCCCATCTCCTCCATTTTTCTTCACTCTACTCCCATGCCACTAAAACTTACATTATTTTGGTTTTTGACAACATCCAGGCTACCAAATCCAATGGTGAATCTCCTCCCATCTTTCTTGACATTATTAGCAGCATTTGGCACAACAGATCACTCCCTTAAAGATCCTCACCCCCAACCTGGTTTCTCCCTATTTTCCTGATAGCTGCTCTTCACCTCAACCTCTAAACACTGCAGAACCTCAGAGCTTATTCTTAAGATCTCTTATCTACCTATATTTCCTCCTTTGATATCTTGCCTCATAGTTTTAGAAACCATCTATGTTCATGACATGCTAACTTACATTTTCAACCTAGACTCGTTCCTTGAACTTCATATACCCACGTGCTTACTTGACACCTCCACCTAGATGTTTAATAAACATCTTTAATTAACATGTTCAAACAGAGCTCAGTATTTTCACAAACTTGCTGTTTGTACTATTCAACTCTGTAATTCAGGTATGCTCAGGACAAAGACTTTCCAGGTTTTCCCCCCGACACCGTTTCTGATCTCTAAGCCAATCCTGTCACTTCCACCTTCATATCTTACCCAGAATCTGACAATTTCTCATTACCTATGCTGCTATCACTCTCATCCAAGTCATCCTCATCCTGTCTGTATTACTGCATTAACCTCCAAATTTGTTATCCAGCTTTGCTCTTGTTCCTGTGCAGTATATTTTCAAACTCAACAGCCTGAGCGATCCTATTATGAAACATGCTTCTCTTCTGCAGAAAACCTTCCAATGACTGCATTCAGAATAAAAGGCAAACTTCTTAAAATCACCTACAAGTCCTCACATAATCTTCCCTACTCTCTCTGCCTTACCTTTCTAACCTTATCCTGTATTGCTACTTTATGTCTTGTTCCTTCCACAGGTACCTCCTCCCTCTGCTCCCATCTCTGAGCTTTTGGCCTTGCTCTTCTATCCCCATGCTATCCTCATGGTTTACTCTTTGACTTCCACTAGTTGTTTACTCAAATATTACCTTTATGGTGAGGTTTGGGGGTTTTTCCCCCAGAGGGGAAAGGAGAAAGGGTGGGAAACATTGATCAGTTGGTTGCCTTCAGTATGTGACCTGACCAGCAACCAAACCTACAAACCAGGCTTGTGTCCCAAATGAAATGGAATTGGGGACCCTTCGGTTTGTAGGATGACCCCCAACCAAGCCACACTGGCCAGGGCTACAGTGAGATCTTTCCTGGACACTCCATCTAAAATTGTGGTACACTATCTGTACTTACATGAATATCTATCCAACTTTGGTGCTCTTTTTCTCTCTTAAGACTCACTATTGATATATTACATAGTCCATTCATTCATTCATCTTCTCCATTGTTCTTATGGAGAACATAAGCTCCATAAGAATAGATATTTTTTATTTATTCACAACTGAGTCTGTAGTGCCTAAAACAGGTGCTATGTAAATATTTATTGAATGAATGCCTTTTTGAATCATTTGTATCTACCATCAGATACTCCTGTATCTAGTACGTACTCGGTATGTAATAGTTAGAAATATTTGTTAATAGGTTCCCCTTTCATCACACATATGTAACTTTATTTTCTACAGAAATTTTAGTTTCACAGCAAACGCGAGTGGAAAGAACAGAGCATTCCCACATATTCTAACTACATTACCCAAGCCCCGCAAAACACAGAGCTTCTCCCATTAACATCTGGCAGTGGTGTGGTACATTTGTTACAATTAACCAATACTGACACATCATTAAGCACACAGTTCACATTTGGTTTCACTCTGTTGTACATTTGTGAGTCTTGACAAATGTATAATATACCCACCATTATAGTATTATACAGAATTTCACTTCCCTAAAATCGCATTTCTCCTATTCAGCAATCCCTCCACACAAATTTAAGAACCACAACTTTTGTCTCCACAATTTTGCCTTCTTTAAAAAGTTATATTGGGTTGGCCAAAAAGTTCATTTTTTTCCATAAGATGTCTCTAGTAGTGCTTAGTTGTCTTTAACTTCATTGGAAACAATTTTGTTAGATTATATTGTGACAGCTATCACATCAGTGTACATAAAAAAACCTTATCAAAATCAGTAAATTTTTGTGTAGCTATCTAAATATTGAGATAGAAGTAAATACATATTTTTGGCATATTATGCTTTATTATTTCGAGAAAGGTAAAAATGCAAAGATTTCACAGTGTATGAAGAAGGTGCTGTGACTGATCGAAAATGTCAAAAGGTTTGCAAAGTTTCGTGCTGAAGATTTCTTACTGGACAATGCTACATAGTCCGGCCGACCAGTTGAAGTTGATAGTGATCAAACTGAGACATTGACACATATAAAATTGAGACATATTTCTCCCATTATACCACATGGGAGATAGGCAACATACTCAAAATATCTAAGTCAATAACATTATTGGTGGAAATACAAAATGTGATTTTTATTTTATGGGAAAAACCATACAGACTTTTTGGCCAACTCAACAGTTAGAATAATATGAGCTTTTACAGACTGTCTTTTTTTTTTTTACTTAAAAATAAGCATTTAATGTTCCTCCATGTCTTTTTGTGGCTTGATAGCACATTTCATTTTAGCACTGAGTAATATTCCACTGTAAGGGTGGATCAGTTTTTTGTTTCTTTTTGCCTATTCACCTACTGTTATCTTAGTTGCCTTCAAGTTTTGACAATTAGGAATAAAGATTCTATAAACATTTACATGCTGGCTTTTGAATAGACATAAGCTCTCAACTCATTTGAGTTAATACCAAGACACGTGGTT
>NW_028087510.1:0-794 GCF_014824575.4 Sturnira hondurensis | reverse complement strand
GTCTGTTCGCACCTGTTATGTATGAGGGGTGGAGCCTTAGGTGTTCACCAGTGGGGCCCATAGGCGTTCACCAGTGGGGCCCTTCGGGCGACCCAGTGGCTGGGTTGTGACACTGTATGTGGGGGTGGGGTCAGAGAGGGGAAAAAATGGCGCTTTGCTCTGCTCCGCTCTCTCTCAGATTTCTGTCCCTTCTGTGGCTTCCCACAAGCAAATTGGGCCCTTCTGGTGCTAGTTCCTGGGTGTGGGGGCCCGTGTACTCTTCAGGACCCTGTGGGTCTCTCCAACGAACTCTCTGTGAGCCTGGGAGCCTCTCCTGGACCCTCGACCCTGAGAAAGTCTTTCCAGTTGGTGCTTTCAGGCTCTAATTCCCGCTGGGGCCCTAGCCTGAGCGGTCTGTCTCACTGTTCACTCCTTTGCTTGGTTTATCTGCATGCAAATGTGTGACCACAGTCAGCCAGCCTCCCTGTGCCCTCACTGGGTCCGCCCATCACCACCCTATGCCTAGGATCCACCAACCACCTCCGCCTCCATTCCTGGGTCCTGGGTTGGTTGGACTGAACGATCTTTCCAGCCCGACCCTGCTCCTCCACCGACTCTGCCCCTCTTACCAGTCTGGCTGAGTGGTTTGTTGTTGTCAGATTTCTGTACAACAATTTTCACTCTTCTGACTGCTTTTTTTCCCTAAAACTTAGCTGTCTTTAAATTTAGTTGTGGGAGGGGGCACACAGTGTTTCCACCTATGCTCAGTCTTGGCCGGAAGTCTACCTCTCCCCATCTGTTTTATGCCTACCAAT
>NW_028087509.1:0-663 GCF_014824575.4 Sturnira hondurensis | reverse complement strand
TTCATTGATTTTTAGAATTGTGCTTTTAGTCTCTATGTCGTTTAATTCTTCTTGGATCTTGGTTATTTCCTTCCTTCTACTTGGTCTGGGCTGTCTTTGTTGTTGTTCCTCAAGTTCTTGCAGGTGTAGGGTTAGGTCGTTTGTTTGAAATGTTTCTTTCTTTTTTAGGTAGGCCTGTATTGCTATGAACTTCTCTCTCAGGACTGCCTTCGCTGTATCTTCCAGGGGTGTTTTTAATACGCTGATGCCTCAAAATGAGCACACAGTTGGGTTGGGGATTGTCCTCTGGTCGGCTCCACTGTTTGACTTTTATCTCAGGCCTTTCTGGCTCTAATGGGTTTGGTTTTGTTTTTATCTTTGTTTCCCTGGCTTCATCTGGCCTTGGGTTCATCTGGCACAAATGGCACCAACTGGGTCTCTGTTGCGTATATTCCCACCAGGGTGGTTTACGCCATGCATTCTCCTGTTAAAGAGGAGACATGCAAATAATGTGTCCTCAAGTGTCCTTGCTTAGGGGAGATGAGGTCTTGCAAGTCATCAGCTGGCAGTAAATTGTTCAGACTGTTCTGCCTTCTTTCATTTCCTTGCCTCAGTTTCCCCATTCCATTGCTCAGTTTTCCTAGCTTCTTGCTATCCCGCCTCACTGTGACTTCACAGTGCATG